>NW_028132988.1:0-216000 GCF_964374135.1 Grampus griseus | reverse complement strand
TCAGGTACATTCTTAGGCGTTTAATATGGGGTGTTGAGTCCATTTCATTGAGCAAGGAGTAGCTCTTGTCTATTCCATATTTGGCTTAAGGAACTTTATCTGTGCTCATTTCAATCTCTGGTTTTAGGCAGCACCCCAACTCACCTTTCCCCTTAGCAAGCATAAGTTGGTTTTCTAAATTTGAGACCCTGTTCTGTTTTGTATTTCAGTTCCTGTGTAGCCAAGTTTACATTCCGTGTATTAGTGATATCTTATGATGTTTCTTTTTCTGTGTGACTTATTTCAGTTAGAATCATCACACCTGAATCCACTCATTATGCTGCTACAGGCCTGATGACATAGATTTCATTGCTGAGTGATATTGCATTGTACGTAAGTACCACAACTTCTTTATCCATTACTCACTTTCTGCGATATTGAACTTGTACTGTAAATGAGGTTCTTGTAAACAGAGCCGTCCCAAACTTTGGGGTGGCTGTGTCTTTTTGATTTTAATTTCCCTAAGCTATAGGACCATAAGTGGAAGTGCCCTAGGCTCTGTTGCTTTGTTTTTTAGATGTTTCAGGAAACACCATACACTTCTCCCAAGTGGCTGTTGGCAATTTACATCCCGCCCATCAGCATAACAAGGCTCCCAGTTCTCCATGGCCTGTCCTGCTTCTGGATTTTACACTTTTTTCTGATGGCCCTTTTGACCGGGGGGAAGTGAGACTTCATTGTAGTGCAGATTTCCTTTGCAAGCTTGCTTGGTTGGCCAAAAAGGGCGTATGCGTTTTTTCCTGAATATATTCAGGAAAAAACGCATACGCCCTTTTTGGCCACGTGCATTATTGTGGACGTTCTGCCTCTTTTCCTGTGCTTTAACTGCAATTCCAGTCTACCTCCTGAAATCGGTTTCCTGCAATTCTGCCCCGCTTTCAAGTCCTCTTGGCAGCCTTACTTCAGTATATTTTTGGACGATAGCTGTCATTTATAACTCTGCAGGTTTGTGAATTACAGTGCCCCTGAGCTCCTTTCTTCAACTCGCTTTCTTGTGAGCTGGTCGCAACACCGCAGGATTGCTTCAGGCCCTAATCTGGTTCCGGCACGGCACGCTGAGCCTTTGGTTAATTCCTCTTCCTGGTGGGAAATGAGAGTTAAATTTGCCCGTCCAGACACCTCCAGCTAGTCTCTCATTTGTTCTCCCTAATCCTGTTCATCTTCCGCAGAAATTGCAAACTGGGCCAAACAGGAGGTTAAAGGCACTGACTCTCCAAGTCGGGAGAGTGTTAGTAAAGCTTCTGGAATGTTGCACCCGAGTACCAGGGGACGAGAACTGAGACATATTTGAACACGTCTCCCGATCACACGGTGGATCATACTCTGGGTTCCACATGCATGTTTTAGCTGAAGGAAGAATCCCTTAAACCTGGAGAGTTGAGACCCGTGGAATGGGTACCATGCAATATGACTTCAAAGGGTCTTCATTTGCTCAACGAACCTCTCCAATCCTATCACTGCTGCATTTATGCCCCTGTACACACGCTTGATTCTCTTTCGGAGACATAGCAATCCATAGGTTTTAAGATACTTACTAGTCAGGTACATTCTTAGGCGTTTAATATGGGGTGTTGAGTCCATTTCATTGAGCAAGGAGTAGCTCTTGTCTATTCCATATTTGGCTTAAGGAACTTTATCTGTGCTCATTTCAATCTCTGGTTTTAGGCAGCACCCCAACTCACCTTTCCCCTTAGCAAGCATAAGTTGATTTTCTAAATTTGAGACCCTGTTCTGTTTTGTATTTCAGTTCCTGTGTAGCCAAGTTTACATTCCGTGTATTAGTGATATCTTATGTTGTTTCTTTTTCTGTGTGACTTATTTCAGTTAGAATCATCATACCTGAATCCACTCATTATGCTGCTACCGGCCTGATGACATAGATTTCATTGCTGAGTGATATTGCATTGTACGTAAGTACCACAACTTCTTTATCCATTACTCACTTTCTGTGATATTGAACTTGTACCGTAAACGAGGTTCTTGTAAACAGAGCCGTCCCAAACTTTGGGGTGGCTGTGTCTTTTTGATTTTAATTTCCATAAGCTATAGGACCATAAGTGGAAGTGCCCTAGGCTCTGTTGCTTTGTTTTTTAGATGTTTCAGGAAACACCATACACTTCTCCCGAGTGGCTGTTGGCAATTTACATCCCGCCCATCAGCATAACAAGGCTCCCAGTTCTCCATGGCCTGTCCTGCCTTTCTGGATTTTACACTTTTTTCAGATGGCCCTTTTGACCGGGGGGAAGTGAGACTTCATTGTAGTGCAGATTTCCTTTGCAAGCTTGCTTGGTTGGCCAAAAAGTGCGTATGCGTTTTTTCCTGAATATATTCAGGAAAAAACGGATACGCCCTTTTTGGCCAAGTGCATCATTGTCGACGTTCTGCCTCTTTTCCTATGCTTTATATGCAGTCCAGTCTACCTCCTGAAATCGGTTTCCTGCAATTCTGCCCCGCTTTGAAGTCCACTTGGCAGCCTTACTTCAGTATATTTTTGGACGATAGCTGTCATTTATAACTCTGCAGGTTTGTGAATTACAGTGCCCCTGAGGTCCTTTCTTCAACTCGCTTTCTTGTGAGCTGACCGCAACATCGCAGGATTGCTTCAGGCCCTAATCTGGTTCCGGCACGGCACGCTGAGCCTTTGGTTAGTTCCTCTTCCTTGTGGGAAATGAGAGTTAAATTTGCCCGTCCAGACACCTCCAGCTAGTCTCTCATTGGTTCTCCCTATTCCTGTTCATCTTCCACAGAAATTGCAAACTGGGCCAAACAGGAGGTTAAAGGCACTGACTCTCCAAGTCGGGAGAGTGTTATTAAAGCATCTGGAATGTTACACCCGAGTACCAGGGGTCGAAAACTGAGACATATTTGAACACGTCTCCCGATCACACGGTGGATCATATTCTGGGTTCCACATGCATGTTTTAGCTGAAGGAAGAATCCCTTAAACCTGGAGAGTTGAGACCCTTGGAATGGGTACCATGCAATATGACTTCAAAGGGTCTTCATTTGCTCACCGAACCTCTCCAATCCTATCACTGCTGCGTTTATGCCCCTGTACACATGCTTGATTCTCTTTCGGAGACATAGCAATCCATAGGTTTTAAGATACTTACTAGTCAGGTGCATTCTTAGGCGTTTAATATGGGGTGTTGAGCGCATTTTGTTGAGCAAGGAGTAGCTCTTGTCTATTCCATATTTGGCTTAAGGAACTTTATCTGTGCTCATTTCAATCTCTGGTTTTAGGCAGCACCCCAACTCACCTTTCCCTTTAGCAAGCATAAGTTGGTTTTCTAAATTTGAGACCCTGTTCTGTTTTGTATTTCAGTTCCTGTGTAGCCAAGTTTACATTCCGTGTATTAGTGATATCTTATGATGTTTCTTTTTCTGTGTGACTTATTTCAGTTAGAATCATCATACCTGAATCCACTCATTATGCTGCTACGGGCCTGATGACATAGATTTCATTGCTGAGTGATATTGCATTGTACGTAAGTACCACAACTTCTTTATCCATTATTCACTTTCTGTGATATTGAACTGGTTCCGTAAACGAGGTTTTTGTAAAGACAGCCCTCCCAAACTTTGGAGTGGCTGTGTCTTTTTGATTTTAATTTCCCTAAGCTATAGGACCATAAGTGGATGTGCCCTAGGCTCTGTTGCTTTGTTTTTTAGATGTTTCAGGAAACACCATACACTTCTCCCGAGTGGCTGTTGGCAATTTACATCCCGCCCATCAGCACAACAAGGCTCCCAGTTCTCCATGGCCTGTCTTGCCTTTCTGGATTTTACACTTTTTTCAGATGGCCCTTTTGACCGGGGGGAAGTGAGACTTCATTGTAGTGCAGATTTCCCTTGCAAGCTTGCTTGGTTGGCCAAAAAGGGCGTATGCGTTTTTTCCTGAATATATTCAGGAAAAAACGCATACGCCCTTTTTGGCCAAGTGCATCATTGTCGACGTTCTGCCTCTTTTCCTATGCTTTAACTGCAATTCCAGTCTACCTCCTGAAATCGGTTTCCTGCAATTCTGCCCCGCTTTCAAGTCCTCTTGGCAGCCTTACTTCAGTATATTTTTGGACGATAGCTGTCATTTATAACTCTGCAGGTTTGTGAATTACAGTGCCCCTGAGCTCCTTTCTTCAACTCGCTTTCTTGTGAGCTGGTCGCAGCACCGCAGGATTCCTTCAGGCCCTAATCTGGTTCCGGCACGGCACGCTGAGCCTTTGGTTAATTCCTCTTCCTGGTGGGAAATGAGAGTTAAATTTGCCCGTCCAGACACCTCCAGCTAGTCTCTCATTGGTTCTCCCTATTCCTGTTCATCTTCCGCAGAAATTGCAAACTGGGCCAAACAGGAGGTTAAAGGCACTGACTCTCCAAGTCGGGAGGGTGTTAGTAAAGCGTCTGGAATGCTGCACCCGAGTACCAGGGGACGAGAACTGAGACATATTTGAACACGTCTCCCGATCACACGGTGGATCATACTCTGGGTTCCACATGCATGTTTTAGCTGAAGGAAGAATCCCTTAAACCTGGAGAGTTGAGACCCGTGGAATGGGTACCATGCAATATGACTTCAAAGGGTTTTCATTTGCTCACCGAACCTCTCCAATCCTATCACTGCTGCGTTTATGCCCCTGTACACACACTTGATTCTCTTTCGGAGACATAGCAATCCATAGGTTTTAAGATACTTACTAGTCAGGTACATTCTTAGGCGTTTAATATGGGGTGTTGAGTCCATTTCATTGAGCAAGGAGTAGCTCTTGTCTATTCCATATTTGGCTTAAGGAACTTTATCTGTGCTCATTTCAATCTCTGGTTTTAGGCAGCACCCCAACTCACCTTTCCCCTTAGCAAGCATAAGTTGGTTTTCTAAATTTGAGACCCTGTTCTGTTGTGTATTTCAGTTCCTGTGTAGCCAAGTTTACATTCCGTGTATTAGTGATATCTTATGATGTTTCTTTTTCTGTGTGACTTATTTCAGTTAGAATCATCATACCTGAATCCACTCATTATGCTGCTACCGGCCTGATGACATAGATTTCATTGCTGAGTGATATTGCATTGTACGTAAGTACCACAACTTCTTTATCCATTACTCACTTTCTGCGATATTGAACTTGTACCGTAAACGAGGTTCTTGTAAACAGAGCCGTCCCAAACTTTGGGGTGGCTGTGTCTTTTTGATTTTAATTTCCCTAAGCTATAGGACCATAAGTGGAAGTGCCCTAGGCTCTGTTGCTTTGTTTTTTAGATGTTTCAGGAAACACCATACACTTCTCCCGAGTGGCTGTTGGCAATTTACATCCCGCCCATCAGCATAACAAGGCTCCCAGTTCTCCATGGCCTGTCCTGCCTTCTGGATTTTACACTTTTTTCAGATGGCCCTTTTGACCGGGGGGAAGTGAGACTTCATTGTAGTGCAGATTTCCTTTGTAAGCTTGCTTGGTTGGCCAAAAAGAGCGTATGCGTTTTTTCCTGAATATATTCAGGAAAAAACACATACGCCCTTTTTGGCCAAGTGCATCATTGTCGACGTTCTGCCTCTTTTCCTATGCTTTAACTGCAATTCCAGTCTACCTCCTGAAATCGGTTTCCTGCAATTCTGCCCCGCTTTCAAGTCCTCTTGGCAGCCTTACTTCAGTATATTTTTGGACGATAGCTGTCATTTATAAGTCTGCATGTTTGTGAATTACAGTGCCCCTGAGCTCCTTTCTTCAACTCGCTTTCTTGTGAGCTGGCCGCAACACCGCAGGATTGCTTCAGGCTCTAATGTGGTTCCGGCACGGCACGCTGAGCCTTTGGTTAATTCCTCTTCCTGGTGGGAAATGAGAGTTAAATTTGCCCGTCCAGACACCTCCAGCTAGTCTCTCATTGGTTCTCCCTATTCCTGTTCATCTTCCGCAGAAATTGCAAACTGGGCCAAACAGGAGGTTAAAGACACTGACTCTCCAAGTCGGGAGAGTGTTAGTAAAGCGTCTGGAATGTTGCACCCGAGTACCAGGGGACGAGAACTGAGACATATTTGAACACGTCTCCCGATCACACGGTTGATCATACTCTGGGTTCCACATGCATGTTTTAGCTGAAGGAAGAATCCCTTAAACCTGGAGAGTTGAGACCCGTGGAATGGGTACCATGCAATATGACTTCAAAGGGTCTTCATTTGCTCACCGAACATCTCCAATCATATCACTGCTGCGTTTATGTCCCTGTATACACACTTGATTCTCTTTCGGAGACATAGCAATCCATAGGTTTTAAGATACTTACTAGTCAGGTACATTCTTAGGCGTTTAATATGGGGTGTTGAGTCCATTTCATTGAGCAAGGAGTAGCTCTTGTCTATTACATATTTGGCTTAAGGAACTTTATCTGTGCTCATTTCAATCTCTGGTTTTATGCAACACCCCAACTCACCTTTCCCCTTAGCAAGCATAAGTTGGTTTTCTAAATTTGAGACCCTGTTCTGTTTTGTAATTCAGTTCCTGTGTAGCCAAGTTTACATTCCGTGTATTAGTGATATTTTATGATGTTTCTTTTTCTGTGTGACTTACTTCAGTTAGAATCATCATACCTGAATCCACTCATTATGCTGCTACTGGCCTGATGACATAGATTTCATTGGTGAGTGATATTCCATTGTACGTAAGTACCACAACTTCTTTATCCATTATTCACTTTCTGTGATATTGAACTGGTTCCGTAAACGAGGTTTTTGTAAAGACAGCCCTCCCAAACTTTGGAGTGGCTGTGTCATTTTGATTTTAATTTCCCTAAGCTATAGGACCATAAGTGGAAGTGCCCTAGGCTCTGTTGCTTTGTTTTTTAGATGTTTCAGGAAACACCATACACTTCTCCCGAGTGGCTGTTGGCAATTTACATCCCGCCCATCAGCATAACAAGGCTCCCTGTTCTCCATGGCCTGTCCTGCCTTCTGGATTTTACACTTTTTTCTGATGGCCCTTTTGACCGGGGGGAAGTGAGACATCATTGTAGTGCAGATTGCCTTTGCAAGCTTGCTTGGTTGGCCAAAAAGGGCGTATGCGTTTTTTCCTGAATATATTCAGGAAATAACGCATACGCAATTTTTGGCCAAGTGCATCATTGTCGACGTTCTGCCTCTTTTCCTATGCTTTAACTGCAATTCCAGTCTACCTCCTGAAATCGGTTTCCTGCAATTCTGCCCCGCTTTCAAGTCCTCTTGGCAGCCTTACTTCAGTATATTTTTGGACGATAGCTGTCATTTATAACTCTGCAGGTTTGTGAATTACAGTGCCCCTGAGCGCCTTTCTTCAACTCGCTTTCTTGTGAGCTGGTCGCAACACCACAGGATTGCTTCAGGCCCTAATCTGGTTCCGGTACGGCACACTGAGCCTTTGGTTAATTCCTCTTCCTGGTGGGAAATGAGAGTTAAATTTGCCCGTCCAGACACCTCCAGCTAGTCTCTCATTGGTTCTCCCTATTCCTGTTCATCTTCCGCAGAAATTGCAAACTGGGCCAAACAGGAGGTTAAAGGCACTGACTCTCCAAGTCGGGAGAGTGTTAGTAAAGTGTCTGGAAAGTTGCACACGAGTACCAGGAGACGAGAACTGAGACATATTTGAACACGTCTCCCGATCACACGGTGGATCATACTCTGGGTTCCACATGCATGTTTTAGCTGAAGGAAGAATCCCTTAAACCTGGAGAGTTGAGACCCGTGGAATGGGTTCCATGCAATATGACTTCAAAGGGTCTTCATTTGCTCACCGAACCTCTCCAATCCTATCACTGCTGCATTTATGTCCCTGTACACACGCTTGATTCTCTTTCCCAGACATAGCAATCCATAGGTTTTAAGATACTTACTAGTCAGGTACATTCTTAGGCGTTTAATATGGGGTGTTGAGTCCATTTCATTGAGCAAGGAGTAGCTCTTGTCTATTCCATATTTGGCTTAAGGAACTTTATCTGTGCTCATTTCAATCTCTGGTTTTAGGCAGCACCCCAACTCACCTTTCCCTTTAGCAAGCATAAGTTGGTTTTCTAAATTTGAGACCCTGTTCTGTTTTGTATTTCAGTTCCTGTGTAGCCAAGTTTACATTCCGTGTATTAGTGATATCTTATGATGTTTCTTTTTCTGTGTGACTTATTTCAGTTAGAATCATCATACCTGAATCCACTCATTATGCTGCTACGGGCCTGATGACATAGATTTCATTGCTGAGTGATATTGCATTGTACGTAAGTACCACAACTTCTTTATCCATTATTCACTTTCTGCGATATTGAACTTGTACCGTAAACGAGGTTCTTGTAAACAGAGCCGTCCCAAACTTTGGGGTGGCTGTGTCTTTTTGATTTTAATTTCCCTAAGCTATAGGACCATAAGTGGAAGTGCCCTAGGCTCTATTGCTTTGTTTTTTAGATGTTTCAGGAAACACCATACACTTCTCCCGAGTGGCTGTTGGCAATTTACATCCCGCCCATCAGCATAACAAGGCTCCCAGTTCTCCATGGCCTGTCCTGCCTTTCTGGATTTTACACTTTTTTCAGATGGCCCTTTTGACTGGGGGGAAGTGAGACTTCATTGTAGTGCAGATTTCCTTTGCAAGCTTGCTTGGTTGGCCAAAAAGGGCGTATGCTTTTTTCCTGAATATATTCAGGAAAAAACGCATACGCCCTTTTTGGCCAAGTGCATCATTGTGGACGTTCTGCCTCTTTTCCTATGCTTTAACTGCAATTCCAGTCTACCTCCTGAAATCGGTTTCCTGCAATTCTGCCCCGCTTTCAAGTCCTCTTGGCAGCCTTACTTCAGTATATTTTTGGACGATAGCTGTCATTTATAACTCTGCAGGTTTGTGAATTACAGTGCCCCTGAGCTCCTTTCTTCAACTCGCTTTCTTGTGAGCTGGTCGCAGCACCGCAGGATTCCTTCAGGCCCTAATCTGGTTCCGGCACGGCACGCTGAGCCTTTGGTTAATTCCTCTTCCTGGTGGGAAATGAGAGTTAAATTTGCCCGTCCAGACACCTCCAGCTAGTCTCTCATTGGTTCTCCCTATTCCTGTTCATCTTCCGCAGAAATTGCAAACTGGGCCAAACAGGAGGTTAAAGGCACTGACTCTCCAAGTCGGGAGAGTGTTGGTAAAGCGTCTGGAATGTTGCACCCGAGTACCAGGAGACGAGAACTGAGACATATTTGAACACGTCTCCCGATCACACGGTGGATCATACTCTGGGTTCCACATGCATGTTTTAGCTGAAGGAAGAATCCCTTAAACCTGGAGAGTTGAGACCCGTGGAATGGGTACCATGCAATATGACTTCAAAGGGTCTTCATTTGCTCACCGAACCTCTCCAATCCTATCACTGCTGCATTTATGTCCCTGTACACACGCTTGATTCTCTTTCCCAGACATAGCAATCCATAGGTTTTAAGATACTTACTAGTCAGGTACATTCTTAGGCGTTTAATATGGGGTGTTGAGTCCATTTCATTGAGCAAGGAGTAGCTCTTGTCTATTCCATATTTGGCTTAAGGAACCTTATCTGTGCTCATTTCAATCTCTGGTTTTAGGCAGCACCCCAACTCACCTTTCCCTTTAGCAAGCATAAGTTGGTTTTCTAAATTTGAGACCCTGTTCTGTTTTGTATTTCAGTTCCTGTGTAGCCAAGTTTACATTCCGTGTATTAGTGATATCTTATGATGTTTCTTTTTCTGTGTGACTTATTTCAGTTAGAATCATCATACCTGAATCCACTCATTATGCTGCTACGGGCCTGATGACATAGATTTCATTGCTGAGTGATATTGCATTGTACGTAAGTACCACAACTTCTTTATCCATTACTCACTTTCTGCGATATTGAACTTGTACCGTAAACGAGGTTCTTGTAAACAGAGCCGTCCCAAACTTTGGGGTGGCTGTGTCTTTTTGATTTTAATTTCCCTAAGCTATAGGACCATAAGTGGAAGTGCCCTAGGCTCTATTGCTTTGTTTTTTAGATGTTTCAGGAAACACCATACACTTCTCCCAAGTGGCTGTTGGCAATTTACATCCCGCCCATCAGCATAACAAGGCTCCCAGTTCTCCATGGCCTGTCCTGCCTTTCTGGATTTTACACTTTTTTCAGATGGCCCTTTTGACTGGGTGGAAGTGAGACTTCATTGTAGTGCAGATTTCCTTTGCAAGCTTGCTTGGTTGGCCAAAAAGGGCGTATGCTTTTTTCCTGAATATATTCAGGAAAAAACGCATACGCCCTTTTTGGCCAAGTGCGTCATTGTGGACGTTCTGCCTCTTTTCCTATGCTTTAACTGCAATTCCAGTCTACCTCCTGAAATCGGTTTCCTGCAATTCTGCCCCGCTTTCAAGTCCTCTTGGCAGCCTTACTTCAGTATATTTTTGGACGATAGCTGTCATTTATAACTCTGCAGGTTTGTGAATTACAGTGCCCCTGAGCTCCTTTCTTCAACTCGCTTTCTTGTGAGCTGGTCGCAGCACCGCAGGATTCCTTCAGGCCCTAATCTGGTTCCGGCACGGCACGCTGAGCCTTTGGTTAATTCCTCTTCCTGGTGGGAAATGAGAGTTAAATTTGCCCGTCCAGACACCTCCAGCTAGTCTCTCATTGGTTCTCCCTATTCCTGTTCATCTTCCGCAGAAATTGCAAACTGGGCCAAACAGGAGGTTAAAGGCACTGACTCTCCAAGTCGGGAGAGTGTTGGTAAAGCGTCTGAAATGTTGCACCCGAGTACCAGGGGACGAGAACTAAGACATATTTGAACACGTCTCCCAATCACACGGTGGATCATACTCTGGGTTCCACATGCATGTTTTAGCTGAAGGAAGAATCCCTTAAACCTGGAGAGTTGAGACCCGTGGAATGGGTACCATGCAATATGACTTCAAAGGGTCTTCATTTGCTCACTGAACCTCTCCAATCCTATCACTGCTGCATTTATGCCCCTGTACACACGCTTGATTCTCTTTCGGAGACATAGCAATCCATAGGTTTTAAGATACTTACTAGTCAGGTACATTCTTAGGCGTTTAATATGGGGTGTTGAGTCCATTTCATTGAGCAAGGAGTAGCTCTTGTCTATTCCATATGTGGCTTAAGCAACTTTATCTGTGCTCATTTCAATCTCTGGTTTTAGGCAGCACCCCAACTCACCTTTCCCCTTAGCAAGCATAAGTTGGTTTTCTAAATTTGAGACCCTGTTCTGTTTTGTAATTCAGTTCCTGTGTAGCCAAGTTTACATTCCGTGTATTAGTGATATCTTATGATGTTTCTTTTTCTGTGTGACTTACTTCAGTTAGAATCATCATACCTGAATCCACTCATTATGCTGCTACGGGCCTGATGACATAGATTTCATTGCTGAGTGATATTGCATTGTACGTAAATACCACAACTTCTTTATCCATTATTCACTTTCTGTGATATTGAACTGGTTCCGTAAACGAGGTTTTTGTAAAGAGAGCCCTCCCAAACTTTAGAGTGGCTGTGTCTTTTTTATTTTAATTTCCCTAAGCTATAGGTCCATAAGTGGAAGTGCCCTAGGCTCTGTTGCTTTGTTTTTTAGATGTTTCAGGAAACACCATACACTTCTCCCGAGTGGCTGTTGGCAATTTACATCCCGCCCATCAGCACAACAAGGCTCCCAGTTCTCCATGGCCTGTCCTGCCTTTCTGGATTTTACACTTTATTCAGATGGCCCTTTTGACCTGGGGGAAGTGAGACTTCATTGTAGTGCAGATTTCCTTTGCAAGCTTGCTTGGTTGGCCAAAAAGTGCGTATGCGTTTTTTCCTGAATATATTCAGGAAAAAACGCATACGCCCTTTTTGGCCAAGTGCATCATTGTGGACGTTCTGCCTCTTTTCCTATGCTTTAAATGCCATCCAGTCTACCTCCTGAAATCGGTTTCCTGCAATTCTGCCCCGCTTTGAAGTCCACTTGGCAGCCTTACTTCAGTATATTTTTGGACGATAGCTGTCATTTATAACTCTGCAGGTTTGTGAATTACAGTGCCCCTGAGCTCCTTTCTTCAACTCGCTTTCTTGTGAGCTGGTCGCAGCACCGCAGGATTCCTTCAGGCCCTAATCTGGTTCCGGCACGGCACGCTGAGCCTTTGATAAATTCCTCTTCCTGGTGGGAAATGAGAGTTAAATTTGCCCGTCCAGACACCTCCAGCTAGTCTCTCATTGGTTCTCCCTATTCCTGTTCATCTTCCGCAGAAATTGCAAACTGGGCCAAACAGGAGGTTAAAGGCACTGACTCTCCAAGTCGGGAGAGTGTTAGTAAAGCGTCTGGAATGTTGCACCCGAGTACCAGGGGACGAGAACAGAGACATATTTGAACACGTCTCCCGATCACACGGTTGATCATACTCTGGGTTCCACATGTATGTTTTAGCTGAAGGAAGAATCCCTTAAACCTGGAGAGTTGAGACCCGTGGAATGGGTACCATGCAATATAACTTCAAAGGGTCTTCATTTGGTCACCGAACCTCTCCAATCATATCACTGCTGCGTTTATGTCCCTGTACACACACTTGATTCTCTTTCGGAGACATAGCAATCCATAGGTTTTAAGATACTTACTAGTCAGGTACATTCTTAGGCGTTTAATATGGGGTGTTGAGTCCATTTCATTGAGCAAGGAGTAGCTCTTGTCTATTCCATATTTGGCTTAAGGAACTTTATCTGTGCTCATTTCAATCTCTGGTTTTAGGCAGCACCCGAACTCACATTTCCCCTTAGCAAGCATAAGTTGGTTTTCTAAATTTGAGACCCTGTTCTGTTTTGTATTTCAGTTCCTGTGTAGCCAAGTTTACATTCCGTGTATTAGTGATATCTTATGATGTTTCTTTTTCTGTGTGACTTATTTCAGTTAGAATCATCATACCTGAATCCACTCATTATGCTGCTACGGGCCTGATGACATAGATTTCATTGCTGAGTGATATTGCATTGTACGTAAGTACCACAACTTCTTTATCCATTATTCACTTTCTGCGATATTGAACTTGTACCGTAAACGAGGTTCTTGTAAACAGAGCCGTCCCAAACTTTGGGGTGGCTGTGTCTTTTTGATTTTAATTTCCCTAAGCTATAGGACCATAAGTGGAAGTGCCCTAGGCTCTATTGCTTTGTTTTTTAGATGTTTCAGGAAACACCATACACTTCTCCCGAGTGGCTGTTGGCAATTTACATCCCGCCCATCAGCATAACAAGGCTCCCAGTTCTCCATGGCCTGTCCTGCCTTTCTGGATTTTACACTTTTTTCAGATGGCCCTTTTGACTGGGGGGAAGTGAGACTTCATTGTAGTGCAGATTTCCTTTGCAAGCTTGCTTGGTTGGCCAAAAAGGGCGTATGCTTTTTTCCTGAATATATTCAGGAAAAAACGCATACGCCCTTTTTGGCCAAGTGCATCATTGTGGACGTTCTGCCTCTTTTCCTATGCTTTAACTGCAATTCCAGTCTACCTCCTGAAATCGGTTTCCTGCAATTCTGCCCCGCTTTCAAGTCCTCTTGGCAGCCTTACTTCAGTATATTTTTGGACGATAGCTGTCATTTATAACTCTGCAGGTTTGTGAATTACAGTGCCCCTGAGCTCCTTTCTTCAACTCGCTTTCTTGTGAGCTGGTCGCAGCACCGCAGGATTCCTTCAGGCCCTAATCTGGTTCCGGCACGGCACGCTGAGCCTTTGGTTAATTCCTCTTCCTGGTGGGAAATGAGAGTTAAATTTGCCCGTCCAGACACCTCCAGCTAGTCTCTCATTGGTTCTCCCTATTCCTGTTCATCTTCCGCAGAAATTGCAAACTGGGCCAAACAGGAGGTTAAAGGCACTGACTCTCCAAGTCGGGAGAGTGTTGGTAAAGCGTCTGGAATGTTGCACCCGAGTACCAGGAGACGAGAACTGAGACATATTTGAACACGTCTCCCGATCACACGGTGGATCATACTCTGGGTTCCACATGCATGTTTTAGCTGAAGGAAGAATCCCTTAAACCTGGAGAGTTGAGACCCGTGGAATGGGTACCATGCAATATGACTTCAAAGGGTCTTCATTTGCTCACCGAACCTCTCCAATCCTATCACTGCTGCATTTATGTCCCTGTACACACGCTTGATTCTCTTTCCCAGACATAGCAATCCATAGGTTTTAAGATACTTACTAGTCAGGTACATTCTTAGGCGTTTAATATGGGGTGTTGAGTCCATTTCATTGAGCAAGGAGTAGCTCTTGTCTATTCCATATTTGGCTTAAGGAACCTTATCTGTGCTCATTTCAATCTCTGGTTTTAGGCAGCACCCCAACTCACCTTTCCCTTTAGCAAGCATAAGTTGGTTTTCTAAATTTGAGACCCTGTTCTGTTTTGTATTTCAGTTCCTGTGTAGCCAAGTTTACATTCCGTGTATTAGTGATATCTTATGATGTTTCTTTTTCTGTGTGACTTATTTCAGTTAGAATCATCATACCTGAATCCACTCATTATGCTGCTACGGGCCTGATGACATAGATTTCATTGCTGAGTGATATTGCATTGTACGTAAGTACCACAACTTCTTTATCCATTACTCACTTTCTGCGATATTGAACTTGTACCGTAAACGAGGTTCTTGTAAACAGAGCCGTCCCAAACTTTGGGGTGGCTGTGTCTTTTTGATTTTAATTTCCCTAAGCTATAGGACCATAAGTGGAAGTGCCCTAGGCTCTATTGCTTTGTTTTTTAGATGTTTCAGGAAACACCATACACTTCTCCCAAGTGGCTGTTGGCAATTTACATCCCGCCCATCAGCATAACAAGGCTCCCAGTTCTCCATGGCCTGTCCTGCCTTTCTGGATTTTACACTTTTTTCAGATGGCCCTTTTGACTGGGTGGAAGTGAGACTTCATTGTAGTGCAGATTTCCTTTGCAAGCTTGCTTGGTTGGCCAAAAAGGGCGTATGCTTTTTTCCTGAATATATTCAGGAAAAAACGCATACGCCCTTTTTGGCCAAGTGCGTCATTGTGGACGTTCTGCCTCTTTTCCTATGCTTTAACTGCAATTCCAGTCTACCTCCTGAAATCGGTTTCCTGCAATTCTGCCCCGCTTTCAAGTCCTCTTGGCAGCCTTACTTCAGTATATTTTTGGACGATAGCTGTCATTTATAACTCTGCAGGTTTGTGAATTACAGTGCCCCTGAGCTCCTTTCTTCAACTCGCTTTCTTGTGAGCTGGTCGCAGCACCGCAGGATTCCTTCAGGCCCTAATCTGGTTCCGGCACGGCACGCTGAGCCTTTGGTTAATTCCTCTTCCTGGTGGGAAATGAGAGTTAAATTTGCCCGTCCAGACACCTCCAGCTAGTCTCTCATTGGTTCTCCCTATTCCTGTTCATCTTCCGCAGAAATTGCAAACTGGGCCAAACAGGAGGTTAAAGGCACTGACTCTCCAAGTCGGGAGAGTGTTGGTAAAGCGTCTGAAATGTTGCACCCGAGTACCAGGGGACGAGAACTAAGACATATTTGAACACGTCTCCCAATCACACGGTGGATCATACTCTGGGTTCCACATGCATGTTTTAGCTGAAGGAAGAATCCCTTAAACCTGGAGAGTTGAGACCCGTGGAATGGGTACCATGCAATATGACTTCAAAGGGTCTTCATTTGCTCACTGAACCTCTCCAATCCTATCACTGCTGCATTTATGCCCCTGTACACACGCTTGATTCTCTTTCGGAGACATAGCAATCCATAGGTTTTAAGATACTTACTAGTCAGGTACATTCTTAGGCGTTTAATATGGGGTGTTGAGTCCATTTCATTGAGCAAGGAGTAGCTCTTGTCTATTCCATATGTGGCTTAAGCAACTTTATCTGTGCTCATTTCAATCTCTGGTTTTAGGCAGCACCCCAACTCACCTTTCCCCTTAGCAAGCATAAGTTGGTTTTCTAAATTTGAGACCCTGTTCTGTTTTGTAATTCAGTTCCTGTGTAGCCAAGTTTACATTCCGTGTATTAGTGATATCTTATGATGTTTCTTTTTCTGTGTGACTTACTTCAGTTAGAATCATCATACCTGAATCCACTCATTATGCTGCTACGGGCCTGATGACATAGATTTCATTGCTGAGTGATATTGCATTGTACGTAAATACCACAACTTCTTTATCCATTATTCACTTTCTGTGATATTGAACTGGTTCCGTAAACGAGGTTTTTGTAAAGAGAGCCCTCCCAAACTTTAGAGTGGCTGTGTCTTTTTTATTTTAATTTCCCTAAGCTATAGGTCCATAAGTGGAAGTGCCCTAGGCTCTGTTGCTTTGTTTTTTAGATGTTTCAGGAAACACCATACACTTCTCCCGAGTGGCTGTTGGCAATTTACATCCCGCCCATCAGCACAACAAGGCTCCCAGTTCTCCATGGCCTGTCCTGCCTTTCTGGATTTTACACTTTATTCAGATGGCCCTTTTGACCTGGGGGAAGTGAGACTTCATTGTAGTGCAGATTTCCTTTGCAAGCTTGCTTGGTTGGCCAAAAAGTGCGTATGCGTTTTTTCCTGAATATATTCAGGAAAAAACGCATACGCCCTTTTTGGCCAAGTGCATCATTGTGGACGTTCTGCCTCTTTTCCTATGCTTTAAATGCCATCCAGTCTACCTCCTGAAATCGGTTTCCTGCAATTCTGCCCCGCTTTGAAGTCCACTTGGCAGCCTTACTTCAGTATATTTTTGGACGATAGCTGTCATTTATAACTCTGCAGGTTTGTGAATTACAGTGCCCCTGAGCTCCTTTCTTCAACTCGCTTTCTTGTGAGCTGGTCGCAGCACCGCAGGATTCCTTCAGGCCCTAATCTGGTTCCGGCACGGCACGCTGAGCCTTTGATAAATTCCTCTTCCTGGTGGGAAATGAGAGTTAAATTTGCCCGTCCAGACACCTCCAGCTAGTCTCTCATTGGTTCTCCCTATTCCTGTTCATCTTCCGCAGAAATTGCAAACTGGGCCAAACAGGAGGTTAAAGGCACTGACTCTCCAAGTCGGGAGAGTGTTAGTAAAGCGTCTGGAATGTTGCACCCGAGTACCAGGGGACGAGAACAGAGACATATTTGAACACGTCTCCCGATCACACGGTTGATCATACTCTGGGTTCCACATGTATGTTTTAGCTGAAGGAAGAATCCCTTAAACCTGGAGAGTTGAGACCCGTGGAATGGGTACCATGCAATATAACTTCAAAGGGTCTTCATTTGGTCACCGAACCTCTCCAATCATATCACTGCTGCGTTTATGTCCCTGTACACACACTTGATTCTCTTTCGGAGACATAGCAATCCATAGGTTTTAAGATACTTACTAGTCAGGTACATTCTTAGGCGTTTAATATGGGGTGTTGAGTCCATTTCATTGAGCAAGGAGTAGCTCTTGTCTATTCCATATTTGGCTTAAGGAACTTTATCTGTGCTCATTTCAATCTCTGGTTTTAGGCAGCACCCGAACTCACATTTCCCCTTAGCAAGCATAAGTTGGTTTTCTAAATTTGAGACCCTGTTCTGTTTTGTATTTCAGTTCCTGTGTAGCCAAGTTTACATTCCGTGTATTAGTGATATCTTATGATGTTTCTTTTTCTGTGTGACTTATTTCAGTTAGAATCATCATACCTGAATCCACTCATTATGCTGCTACGGGCCTGATGACATAGATTTCATTGCTGAGTGATATTGCATTGTACGTAAGTACCACAACTTCTTTATCCATTATTCACTTTCTGCGATATTGAACTTGTACCGTAAACGAGGTTCTTGTAAACAGAGCCGTCCCAAACTTTGGGGTGGCTGTGTCTTTTTGATTTTAATTTCCCTAAGCTATAGGACCATAAGTGGAAGTGCCCTAGGCTCTGTTGCTTTGTTTTTTAGATGTTTCAGGAAACACCATACACTTGTCCTGAGTGGTGTTGGCAATTTACATCCCGCCCATCAGCATAACAAGGCTCCCAGTTCTCCATGGCCTGTCCTGCCTTTCTGGATTTTACACTTTTTTCAGATGGCCCTTTTGACCGGGGGGAAGTGAGACTTCATTGTAGTGCAGATTTCCTTTGCAAGCTTGCTTGGTTGGCCAAAAAGGGCGTATGCGTTTTTTCCTGAATATATTCAGGAAAAAACGCATACGCCCTTTTTGGCCAAGTGCATCATTGTGGACGTTCTGCCTCTTTTCCTATGCTTTAAATGCAATCCAGTCTACCTCCTGAAATTGGTTTCCTGCAATTCTGCCCCGCTTTGAAGTCCACTTGGCAACCTTACTTCAGTATATTTTTGGACGATAGCTGTCATTTATAACTCTGCAGGTTTGTGAATTACAGTGCCCCTGAGCTCCTTTCTTCAACTCGCTTTCTTGTGAGCTTGCCGCAACACTGCAGGATTGCTTAAGGCCCTAATCTTGTTCCGGCACGGCACGCTGAGCCTTTGGTTAATTCCTCTTCCTGGTGGGAAATGAGAGTTAAATTTGTCCGTCCAGACACCTCCAGCTAGTCTCTCATTGGTTCTCCCTATTCCTGTTCATCTTCCGCAGAAATTGCAAACTGGGCCAAACAGGAGGTTAAAGGCACTGACTCTCCAAGTCGGGAGAGTGTTAGTAAAGCGTCTGGAATGTTGCACCCGAGTACCAGGGGACGAGAACTGAGACATATTTGAACACGTCTCCCGATCACACGGTGGATCATACTCTGGGTTCCACATGCATGTTTTAGCTGAAGGAAGAATCCCTTAAACCTGGAGAGTTGAGACCCGTGGAATGGGTACCATGCAATATAACTTCAAAGGGTCTTCATTTGCTCACCGAACCTCTCCAATCCTATCACTGCTGCATTTATGCCCCTGTACACACGCTTGATTCTCTTTCCAAGACATAGCAATCCATAGGTTTTAAGATACTTACTAGTCAGGTACATTCTTAGGCGTTTAATATGGGGTGTTGAGTCCATTTCATTGATCAAGGAGTAGCTCTTGTCTATTCCATATTTGGCTTAAGGAACTTTATCTGTGCTCATTTCAATCTCTGGTTTTAGGCAGCACCCCAACTCACCTTTCCCCTTAGCAAGCATAAGTTGGTTTTCTAAATTTGAAACCCTGTTCTGTTTTGTAATTCAGTTCCTGTGTAGCCAAGTTTACATTCCGTGTATTAGTGATATCTTATGTTGTTTCTTTTTCTGTGTGAATTATTTCAGTTAGAATCATCATACCTGAATCCACTCATTATGCTGCTACGGGCCTGATGACATAGATTTCATTGCTGAGTGATATTGCATTGTACGTAAGTACCACAACTTCTTTATCCATTACTCACTTTCTGTGATATTGAACTTGTACCGTAAACGAGGTTCTTGTAAACAGAGCCGTCCCAAACTTTGGGGTGGCTGTGTCTTTTTGATTTTAATTTCCCTAAGCTATAGGACCATAAGTGGAAGTGCCCTAGGCTCTGTTGCTTTGTTTTTTAGATGTTTCAGGAAACACCATACACTTCTCCCGAGTGGCTGTTGGCAATTTACATCCCGCCCATCAGCATAACAAGGCTCCCAGTTCTCCATGGCCTGTCCTGCCTTTCTGGATTTTACACTTTATTCAGATGGCCCTTTTGACCGGGGGGAAGTGAGACTTCATTGTAGTGCAGATTTCCTTTGCAAGCTTGCTTGGTTGGCCAAAAAGTGCGTATGCGTTTTTTCCTGAATATATTCAGGAAAAAACGCATACGCCCTTTTTGGCCAAGTGCATCATTGTGGACGTTCTGCCTCTTTTCCTATGCTTTAAATGCCATCCAGTCTACCTCCTGAAATCGGTTTCCTGCAATTCTGCCCCGCTTTGAAGTCCACTTGGCAGCCTTACTTCAGTATATTTTTGGACGATAGCTGTCATTTATAACTCTGCAGGTTTGTGAATTACAGTGCCCCTGAGCTCCTTTCTTCAACTCGCTTTCTTGTGAGCTGGTCGCAGCACCGCAGGATTCCTTCAGGCCCTAATCTGGTTCCGGCACGGCACGCTGAGCCTTTGATAAATTCCTCTTCCTGGTGGGAAATGAGAGTTAAATTTGCCCGTCCAGACACCTCCAGCTAGTCTCTCATTGATTCTCCCTATTCCTGTTCATCTTCCGCAGAAATTGCAAACTGGGCCAAACAGGAGGTTAAAGGCACTGACTCTCCAAGTCGGGAGAGTGTTAGTAAAGCGTCTGGAATGTTGCACCCGAGTACCAGGGGACGAGAACAGAGACATATTTGAACACGTCTCCCGATCACACGGTTGATCATACTCTGGGTTCCACATGTATGTTTTAGCTGAAGGAAGAATCCCTTAAACCTGGAGAGTTGAGACCCGTGGAATGGGTACCATGCAATATAACTTCAAAGGGTCTTCATTTGGTCACCGAACCTATCCAATCATATCACTGCTGCGTTTATGTCCCTGTACACACACTTGATTCTCTTTCGGAGACATAGCAATCCATAGGTTTTAAGATACTTACTAGTCAGGTACATTCTTAGGCGTTTAATATGGGGTGTTGAGTCCATTTCATTGAGCAAGGAGTAGCTCTTGTCTATTCCATATTTGGCTTAAGGAACTTTATCTGTGCTCATTTCAATCTCTGGTTTTAGGCAGCACCCGAACTCACATTTCCCCTTAGCAAGCATAAGTTGGTTTTCTAAATTTGAGACCCTGTTCTGTTTTGTATTTCAGTTCCTGTGTAGCCAAGTTTACATTCCGTGTATTAGTGATATCTTATGATGTTTCTTTTTCTGTGTGACTTATTTCAGTTAGAATCATCATACCTGAATCCACTCATTATGCTGCTACGGGCCTGATGACATAGATTTCATTGCTGAGTGATATTGCATTGTACGTAAGTACCACAACTTCTTTATCCATTATTCACTTTCTGCGATATTGAACTTGTACCGTAAACGAGGTTCTTGTAAACAGAGCCGTCCCAAACTTTGGGGTGGCTGTGTCTTTTTGATTTTAATTTCCCTAAGCTATAGGACCATAAGTGGAAGTGCCCTAGGCTCTGTTGCTTTGTTTTTTAGATGTTTCAGGAAACACCATACACTTGTCCTGAGTGGTGTTGGCAATTTACATCCCGCCCATCAGCATAACAAGGCTCCCAGTTCTCCATGGCCTGTCCTGCCTTTCTGGATTTTACACTTTTTTCAGATGGCCCTTTTGACCGGGGGGAAGTGAGACTTCATTGTAGTGCAGATTTCCTTTGCAAGCTTGCTTGGTTGGCCAAAAAGGGCGTATGCGTTTTTTCCTGAATATATTCAGGAAAAAACGCATACGCCCTTTTTGGCCAAGTGCATCATTGTGGACGTTCTGCCTCTTTTCCTATGCTTTAAATGCAATCCAGTCTACCTCCTGAAATTGGTTTCCTGCAATTCTGCCCCGCTTTGAAGTCCACTTGGCAACCTTACTTCAGTATATTTTTGGACGATAGCTGTCATTTATAACTCTGCAGGTTTGTGAATTACAGTGCCCCTGAGCTCCTTTCTTCAACTCGCTTTCTTGTGAGCTTGCCGCAACACTGCAGGATTGCTTAAGGCCCTAATCTTGTTCCGGCACGGCACGCTGAGCCTTTGGTTAATTCCTCTTCCTGGTGGGAAATGAGAGTTAAATTTGCCCGTCCAGACACCTCCAGCTAGTCTCTCATTGGTTCTCCCTATTCCTGTTCATCTTCCACAGAAATTGCAAACTGGGCCAAACAGGAGTTTAAAGGCACTGACTCTCCAAGTCGGGAGAGTGTTATTAAAGCGTCTGAAATGTTGCACCCGAGTACCAGGGGTCGAAAACTGAGACATATTTGAACACGTCTCCCGATCACACGGTGGATCATATTCTGGGTTCCACATGCATGTTTTAGCTGAAGGAAGAATCCCTTAAACCTGGAGAGTTGAGACCCTTGGAATGGGTACCATGCAATATGACTTCAAAGAGTCTTCATTTGCTCACCGAACCTCTCCAATCCTATCACTGCTGCGTTTATGCCCCTGTACACATGCTTGATTCTCTTTCGGAGACATAGCAATCCATAGGTTTTAAGATACTTACTAGTTAGGTGCATTCTTACGCTTTTAATATGGGGTGTTGAGCGCATTTCGTTGAACAAGGAGTAGCTCTTATCTATTACATATATGGCTTAAGGAACTTTATCTGTGCTCATTTCAATCTCTGGTTTAATGCAACACCCCAACTCACAGTTCCCCTTAGCAAGCATAAGTTGGTTTTCTAAATTTGAGACCCTGTTCTGTTTTGTAATTCAGTTCCTGTGTAGCCAAGTTTACATTCCGTGTATTAGTGATATCTTATGATGTTTCTTTTTCTGTGTGACTTACTTCAGTTAGAATCATCATACCTGAATCCACTCATTATGCTGCTACGGGCCTGATGACATAGATTTCATTGGTGAGTGATATTCCATTGTACGTAAGTACCACAACTTCTTTATCCATTATTCACTTTCTGTGATATTGAACTGGTTCCGTAAACGAGGTTTTTGTAAAGACAGCCCTCCCAAACTTTGGAGTGGCTGTGTCTTTTTGATTTTAATTTCCCTAAGCTATAGGACCATAAGTGGAAGTGCCCTAGGCTCTGTTGCTTTGTTTTTTAGATGTTTCAGGAAACACCATACACTTCTCCCGAGTGGCTGTTGGCAATTTACATCCCGCCCATCAGCATAACAAGGCTCCCAGTTCTCCATGGCCTGTCCTGCCTTTCTGGATTTTACACTTTATTCAGATGGCCCTTTTGACTGGGGGGAAGTGAGACTTCATTGTAGTGCAGATTTCCTTTGCAAGCTTGCTTGGTTGGCCAAAAAGGGCGTATGCGTTTTTTCCTGAATATATTCAGGAAAAAACGCATACGCCCTTTTTGGCCAAGTGCATCATTGTGGACGTTCTGCCTCTTTTCCTATGCTTTAAATGCAATCCAGTCTACCTCCTGAAATCGGTTTCCTGCAATTCTGCCCCACTTTGAAGTCCACTTGGCAGCCTTACTTCAGTATATTTTTGGACGATAGCTGTCATTTATAACTCTGCAGGTTTGTGAATTACAGTGCCCCTGAGCTCCTTTCTTCAACTCGCTTTCTTGTGAGCTGGCCGCATCACCGCAGGATTGCTTCAGGCCCTAATCTGATTCCGGCACGGCACGCTGAGCCTTTGGTTAATTCCTCTTCCTGGTGGGAAATGAGAGTTAAATTTGCCCGTCCAGACACCTCCAGCTAGTCTCTCATTGGTTCTCCCTATTCCTGTTCATCTTCCACAGAAATTGCAAACTGAGCCAAACAGGAGGTTAAAGGCACTGACTCTCCAAGTCGGGAGAGTGTTAGTAAAGCGTCTGGAATGTTGCACCCGAGTACCAGGGGTCGAAAACTGAGACATATTTGAACACGTCTCCCGATCACACGGTGGATCATACTCTGGGTTCCACATGCATGTTTTAGCTGAAGGAAGAATCCCTTAAAACTGGAGAGTTGAGACCCGTGGAATGGGTACCATGCAATATGACTTCAAAGGGTCTTCATTTGCTCACCGAACCTCTGCAATCCTATCACTGCTGCATTTATGCCCCTGTACACACGCTTCATTCTCTTTCCAAGACATAGCAATCCATAGGTTTTAAGATACTTACTAGTCAGGTACATTCTTAGGCGTTTAATATGGGGTGTTGAGTCCATTTCATTGAGCAAGGAGTAGCTCTTGTCTATTCCATATTTGGCTTAAGGAACTTTATCTGTGCTCATTTCAATCTCTGGTTTTAGGCAGCATCCCAACTCACCTTTCCCCTTAGCAAGCGTAAGTTGGTTTTCTAAATTTGAGACCCTGTTCTGTTTTGTAATTCAGTTCCTGTGTAGCCAAGTTTACATTCCGTGTATTAGGGATATCTTATGTTGTTTCTTTTTCTGTGTGAATTATTTCAGTTAGAATCATCATACCTGAATACACTCATTATGCTGCTACGGGCCTGATGACATAGATTTCATTGCTGAGTGATATTGCATTGTACGTAAGTACCACAACTTCTTTATCTATTATTCACTTTCTGTGATATTGAACTTGTACCGTAAACGAGGTTCTTGTAAACAGAGCCGTCCGAAACTTTGGGGTGGCTGTGTCTTTTTGATTTTAATTTCCATAAGCTATAGGACCATAAGTGGAAGTGCCCTAGGCTCTGTTGCTTTGTTTTTTAGATGTTTCAGGAAACACCATACACTTCTCCCGAGTGGCTGTTGGCAATTTACATCCCGCCCATCAGCATAACAAGGCTCCCAGTTCTCCATGGCCTGTCCTGCCTTTCTGGATTTTACACTTTTTTCAGATGGCCCTTTTGACCGGGGGGATGTGAGACTTCATTGTAGTGCAGATTTCCTTTGCAAGCTTGCTTGGTTGGCCAAAAAGGGCGTATGCGTTTTTTCCTGAATATATTCAGGAAAAAACGCATACGCCCTTTTTGGCCAAGTGCATCATTGTGGACGTTCTGCCTCTTTTCCTATGCTTTAACTGCAATTCCAGTCTACCTCCTGAAATCGGTTTCCTGCAATTCTGCCCCGCTTTGAAGTCCACTTGGCAGCCTTACTTCAGTATATTTTTGGACGATAGCTGTCATTTATAACTCTGCAGTTTTGTGAATTACAGTGCCCCTGAGCTCCTTTCTTCAACTCGCTTTCTTGTGAGCTGGTCGCAGCACCGCAGGATTCCTTCAGGCCCTAATCTGGTTCCGGCACGGCACGCTGAGCCTTTGATAAATTCCTCTTCCTGGTGGGAAATGAGAGTTAAATTTGCCCGTCCAGACACCTCCAGCTAGTCTCTCATTGGTTCTCCCTATTCCTGTTCATCTTCCGCAGAAATTGCAAACTGGGCCAAACAGGAGGTTAAAGGCACTGACTCTCCAAGTCGGGAGAGTGTTAGTAAAGCGTCTGGAATGTTGCACCCGAGTACCAGGGGACGAGAACAGAGACATATTTGAACACGTCTCCCGATCACACGGTTGATCATACTCTGGGTTCCACATGTATGTTTTAGCTGAAGGAAGAATCCCTTAAACCTGGAGAGTTGAGACCCGTGGAATGGGTACCATGCAATATAACTTCAAAGGGTCTTCATTTGGTCACCGAACCTCTCCAATCATATCACTGCTGCGTTTATGTCCCTGTACACACACTTGATTCTCTTTCGGAGACATAGCAATCCATAGGTTTTAAGATACTTACTAGTCAGGTACATTCTTAGGCGTTTAATATGGGGTGTTGAGTCCATTTCATTGAGCAAGGAGTAGCTCTTGTCTATTCCATATTTGGCTTAAGGAACTTTATCTGTGCTCATTTCAATCTCTGGTTTTAGGCAGCACCCCAACTCACATTTCCCCTTAGCAAGCATAAGTTGGTTTTCTAAATTTGAGACCCTGTTCTGTTTTGTATTTCAGTTCCTGTGTAGCCAAGTTTACATTCCGTGTATTAGTGATATCTTATGATGTTTCTTTTTCTGTGTGACTTATTTCAGTTAGAATCATCATACCTGAATCCACTCATTATGCTGCTACGGGCCTGATGACATAGATTTCATTGCTGAGTGATATTGCATTGTACGTAAGTACCACAACTTCTTTATCCATTATTCACTTTCTGCGATATTGAACTTGTACCGTAAACGAGGTTCTTGTAAACAGAGCCGTCCCAAACTTTGGGGTGGCTGTGTCTTTTTGATTTTAATTTCCCTAAGCTATAGGACCATAAGTGGAAGTGCCCTAGGCTCTGTTGCTTTGTTTTTTAGATGTTTCAGGAAACACCATACACTTGTCCTGAGTGGTGTTGGCAATTTACATCCCGCCCATCAGCATAACAAGGCTCCCAGTTCTCCATGGCCTGTCCTGCCTTTCTGGATTTTACACTTTTTTCAGATGGCCCTTTTGACCGGGGGGAAGTGAGACTTCATTGTAGTGCAGATTTCCTTTGCAAGCTTGCTTGGTTGGCCAAAAAGGGCGTATGCGTTTTTTCCTGAATATATTCAGGAAAAAACGCATACGCCCTTTTTGGCCAAGTGCATCATTGTGGACGTTCTGCCTCTTTTCCTATGCTTTAAATGCAATCCAGTCTACCTCCTGAAATTGGTTTCCTGCAATTCTGCCCCGCTTTGAAGTCCACTTGGCAACCTTACTTCAGTATATTTTTGGACGATAGCTGTCATTTATAACTCTGCAGGTTTGTGAATTACAGTGCCCCTGAGCTCCTTTCTTCAACTCGCTTTCTTGTGAGCTGGCCGCAACACCGCAGGATTGCTTAAGGCCCTAATCTTGTTCCGGCACGGCACGCTGAGCCTTTGGTTAATTCCTCTTCCTGGTGGGAAATGAGAGTTAAATTTGCCCGTCCAGACACCTCCAGCTAGTCTCTCATTGGTTCTCCCTATTCCTGTTCATCTTCCACAGAAATTGCAAACTGGGCCAAACAGGAGTTTAAAGGCACTGACTCTCCAAGTCGGGAGAGTGTTATTAAAGCGTCTGGAATGTTGCACCCGAGTACCAGGGGTCGAAAACTGAGACATATTTGAACACGTCTCCCGATCACACGGTGGATCATATTCTGGGTTCCACATGCATGTTTTAGCTGAAGGAAGAATCCCTTAAACCTGGAGAGTTGAGACCCTTGGAATGGGTACCATGCAATATGACTTCAAAGAGTCTTCATTTGCTCACCGAACCTCTCCAATCCTATCACTGCTGCGTTTATGCCCCTGTACACATGCTTGATTCTCTTTCGGAGACATAGCAATCCATAGGTTTTAAGATACTTACTAGTTAGGTGCATTCTTACGCTTTTAATATGGGGTGTTGAGCGCATTTCGTTGAACAAGGAGTAGCTCTTATCTATTACATATATGGCTTAAGTAACTTTATCTGTGCTCATTTCAATCTCTGGTTTAATGCAACACCCCAACTCACAGTTCCCCTTAGCAAGCATAAGTTGGTTTTCTAAATTTGAGACCCTGTTCTGTTTTGTAATTCAGTTCCTGTGTAGCCAAGTTTACATTCCGTGTATTAGTGATATCTTATGATGTTTCTTTTTCTGTGTGACTTACTTCAGTTAGAATCATCATACCTGAATCCACTCATTATGCTGCTACGGGCCTGATGACATAGATTTCATTGGTGAGTGATATTCCATTGTACGTAAGTACCACAACTTCTTTATCCATTATTCACTTTCTGTGATATTGAACTGGTTCCGTAAACGAGGTTTTTGTAAAGACAGCCCTCCCAAACTTTGGAGTGGCTGTGTCTTTTTGATTTTAATTTCCATAAGCTATAGGACCATAAGTGGAAGTGCCCTAGGCTCTGTTGCTTTGTTTTTTAGATGTTTCAGGAAACACCATACACTTCTCCCGAGTGGCTGTTGGCAATTTACATCCCGCCCATCAGCATAACAAGGCTCCCAGTTCTCCATGGCCTGTCCTGCCTTTCTGGATTTTACACTTTATTCAGATGGCCCTTTTGACTGGGGGGAAGTGAGACTTCATTGTAGTGCAGATTTCCTTTGCAAGCTTGCTTGGTTGGCCAAAAAGGGCGTATGCGTTTTTTCCTGAATATATTCAGGAAAAAACGCATACGCCCTTTTTGGCCAAGTGCATCATTGTGGACGTTCTGCCTCTTTTCCTATGCTTTAAATGCAATCCAGTCTACCTCCTGAAATCGGTTTCCTGCAATTCTGCCCCACTTTGAAGTCCACTTGGCAGCCTTACTTCAGTATATTTTTGGACGATAGCTGTCATTTATAACTCTGCAGGTTTGTGAATTACAGTGCCCCTGAGCTCCTTTCTTCAACTCGCTTTCTTGTGAGCTGGCCGCAACACCGCAGGATTGCTTCAGGCCCTAATCTGGTTCCGGCACGGCACGCTGAGCCTTTGGTTAATTCCTCTTCCTGGTGGGAAATGAGAGTTAAATTTGCCCGTCCAGACACCTCCAGCTAGTCTCTCATTGGTTCTCCCTATTCCTGTTCATCTTCCACAGAAATTGCAAACTGAGCCAAACAGGAGGTTAAAGGCACTGACTCTCCAAGTCGGGAGAGTGTTAGTAAAGCATCTGGAATGTTGCACCCGAGTACCAGGGGTCGAAAACTGAGACATATTTGAACACGTCTCCCGATCACACGGTGGATCATACTCTGGGTTCCACATGCATGTTTTAGCTGAAGGAAGAATCCCTTAAACCTGGAGAGTTGAGACCCGTGGAATGGGTACCATGTAATATGACTTCAAAGGGTCTTCATTTGCTCACCGAACCTCTGCAATCCTATCACTGCTGCATTTATGCCCCTGTACACACGCTTCATTCTCTTTCCAAGACATAGCAATCCATAGGTTTTAAGATACTTACTAGTCAGGTACATTCTTAGGCGTTTAATATGGGGTGTTGAGTCCATTTCATTGAGCAAGGAGTAGCTCTTGTCTATTCCATATTTGGCTTAAGGAACTTTATCTGTGCTCATTTCAATCTCTGGTTTTAGGCAGCATCCCAACTCACCTTTCCCCTTAGCAAGCGTAAGTTGGTTTTCTAAATTTGAGACCCTGTTCTGTGTTGTAATTCAGTTCCTGTGTAGCCAAGTTTACATTCCGTGTATTAGGGATATCTTATGTTGTTTCTTTTTCTGTGTGAATTATTTCAGTTAGAATCATCATACCTGAATACACTCATTATGCTACTACGGGCCTGATGACATAGGTTTCATTGCTGAGTGATATTGCATTGTACGTAAGTACCACAACTTCTTTATCTATTATTCACTTTCTGTGATATTGAACTTGTACCGTAAACGAGGTTCTTGTAAACAGAGCCGTCCCAAACTTTGGGGTGGCTGTGTCTTTTTTTATTTTAATTTCCCTAAGCTATAGGACCATAAGTGGAAGTGCCCTAGGCTCTGTTGCTTTGTTTTTTAGATGTTTCAGGAAACACCATACACTTCTCCCGAGTGGCTGTTGGCAATTTACATCCCGCCCATCAGCATAACAAGGCTCCCAGTTCTCCATGGCCTGTCCTGCCTTTCTGGATTTTACACTTTTTTCAGATGGCCCTTTTGACCGGGGGGAAGTGAGACTTCATTGTAGTGCAGATTTCCTTTGCAAGCTTGCTTGGTTGGCCAAAAAGGGCGTATGCGTTTTTTCCTGAATATATTCAGGAAAAAACGCATACGCCCTTTTTGGCCAAGTGCATCATTGTGGACGTTCTGCCTCTTTTCCTATGCTTTAACTGCAATTCCAGTCTACCTCCTGAAATCGGTTTCCTGCAATTCTGCCCCGCTTTCAAGTCCTCTTGGCAGCCTTACTTCAGTATATTTTTGGACGATAGCTGTCATTTATAACTCTGCAGGTTTGTGAATTACAGTGCCCCTGAGCTCCTTTCTTCAACTCGCTTTCTTGTGAGCTGGCCGCAACACCGCAGGATTGCTTCAGGCCCTAATCTGGTTCCGGCACGGCACGCTGAGCCTTTGGTTAATTCCTCTTCCTGGTGGGAAATGAGAGTTAAATTTGCCCGTCCAGACACCTCCAGCTAGTCTCTCATTGGTTCTCCCTATTCCTGTTCATCTTCCGCAGAAATTGCAAACTGGGCCAAACAGGAGGTTAAAGGCACTGACTCTCCAAGTCGGGAGAGTGTTAGTAAAGCGTCTGGAATGTTGCACCCGAGTACCAGGGGACGAGAACAGAGACATATTTGAACACGTCTCCCGATCACACGGTTGATCATACTCTGGGTTCCACATGTATGTTTTAGCTGAAGGAAGAATCCCTTAAACCTGGAGAGTTGAGACCCGTGGAATGGGTACCATGCAATATAACTTCAAAGGGTCTTCATTTGGTCACCGAACCTCTCCAATCATATCACTGCTGCGTTTATGTCCCTGTACACACACTTGATTCTCTTTCGGAGACATAGCAATCCATAGGTTTTAAGATACTTACTAGTCAGGTACATTCTTAGGCGTTTAATATGGGGTGTTGAGTCCATTTCATTGAGCAAGGAGTAGCTCTTGTCTATTCCATATTTGGCTTAAGGAACTTTATCTGTGCTCATTTCAATCTCTGGTTTTAGGCAGCACCCCAACTCACATTTCCCCTTAGCAAGCATAAGTTGGTTTTCTAAATTTGAGACCCTGTTCTGTTTTGTATTTCAGTTCCTGTGTAGCCAAGTTTACATTCCGTGTATTAGTGATATCTTATGATGTTTCTTTTTCTGTGTGACTTATTTCAGTTAGAATCATCATACCTGAATCCACTCATTATGCTGCTACGGGCCTGATGACATAGATTTCATTGCTGAGTGATATTGCATTGTACGTAAGTACCACAACTTCTTTATCCATTATTCACTTTCTGCGATATTGAACTTGTACCGTAAACGAGGTTCTTGTAAACAGAGCCGTCCCAAACTTTGGGGTGGCTGTGTCTTTTTGATTTTAATTTCCCTAAGCTATAGGACCATAAGTGGAAGTGCCCTAGGCTCTGTTGCTTTGTTTTTTAGATGTTTCAGGAAACACCATACACTTGTCCTGAGTGGTGTTGGCAATTTACATCCCGCCCATCAGCATAACAAGGCTCCCAGTTCTCCATGGCCTGTCCTGCCTTTCTGGATTTTACACTTTTTTCAGATGGCCCTTTTGACCGGGGGGAAGTGAGACTTCATTGTAGTGCAGATTTCCTTTGCAAGCTTGCTTGGTTGGCCAAAAAGGGCGTATGCGTTTTTTCCTGAATATATTCAGGAAAAAACGCATACGCCCTTTTTGGCCAAGTGCATCATTGTGGACGTTCTGCCTCTTTTCCTATGCTTTAAATGCAATCCAGTCTACCTCCTGAAATTGGTTTCCTGCAATTCTGCCCCGCTTTGAAGTCCACTTGGCAACCTTACTTCAGTATATTTTTGGAGGATAGCTGTCATTTATAACTCTGCAGGTTTGTGAATTACAGTGCCCCTGAGCTCCTTTCTTCAACTCGCTTTCTTGTGAGCTGGCCGCAACACCGCAGGATTGCTTAAGGCCCTAATCTTGTTCCGGCACGGCACGCTGAGCCTTTGGTTAATTCCTCTTCCTGGTGGGAAATGAGAGTTAAATTTGCCCGTCCAGACACCTCCAGCTAGTCTCTCATTGGTTCTCCCTATTCCTGTTCATCTTCCACAGAAATTGCAAACTGGGCCAAACAGGAGTTTAAAGGCACTGACTCTCCAAGTCGGGAGAGTGTTATTAAAGCGTCTGGAATGTTGCACCCGAGTACCAGGGGTCGAAAACTGAGACATATTTGAACACGTCTCCCGATCACACGGTGGATCATATTCTGGGTTCCACATGCATGTTTTAGCTGAAGGAAGAATCCCTTAAACCTGGAGAGTTGAGACCCTTGGAATGGGTACCATGCAATATGACTTCAAAGAGTCTTCATTTGCTCACCGAACCTCTCCAATCCTATCACTGCTGCGTTTATGCCCCTGTACACATGCTTGATTCTCTTTCGGAGACATAGCAATCCATAGGTTTTAAGATACTTACTAGTTAGGTGCATTCTTACGCTTTTAATATGGGGTGTTGAGCGCATTTCGTTGAACAAGGAGTAGCTCTTATCTATTACATATATGGCTTAAGTAACTTTATCTGTGCTCATTTCAATCTCTGGTTTAATGCAACACCCCAACTCACAGTTCCCCTTAGCAAGCATAAGTTGGTTTTCTAAATTTGAGACCCTGTTCTGTTTTGTAATTCAGTTCCTGTGTAGCCAAGTTTACATTCCGTGTATTAGTGATATCTTATGATGTTTCTTTTTCTGTGTGACTTACTTCAGTTAGAATCATCATACCTGAATCCACTCATTATGCTGCTACGGGCCTGATGACATAGATTTCATTGGTGAGTGATATTCCATTGTACGTAAGTACCACAACTTCTTTATCCATTATTCACTTTCTGTGATATTGAACTGGTTCCGTAAACGAGGTTTTTGTAAAGACAGCCCTCCCAAACTTTGGAGTGGCTGTGTCTTTTTGATTTTAATTTCCATAAGCTATAGGACCATAAGTGGAAGTGCCCTAGGCTCTGTTGCTTTGTTTTTTAGATGTTTCAGGAAACACCATACACTTCTCCCGAGTGGCTGTTGGCAATTTACATCCCGCCCATCAGCATAACAAGGCTCCCAGTTCTCCATGGCCTGTCCTGCCTTTCTGGATTTTACACTTTATTCAGATGGCCCTTTTGACTGGGGGGAAGTGAGACTTCATTGTAGTGCAGATTTCCTTTGCAAGCTTGCTTGGTTGGCCAAAAAGGGCGTATGCGTTTTTTCCTGAATATATTCAGGAAAAAACGCATACGCCCTTTTTGGCCAAGTGCATCATTGTGGATGTTCTGCCTCTTTTCCTATGCTTTAAATGCAATCCAGTCTACCTCCTGAAATCGGTTTCCTGCAATTCTGCCCCACTTTGAAGTCCACTTGGCAGCCTTACTTCAGTATATTTTTGGACGATAGCTGTCATTTATAACTCTGCAGGTTTGTGAATTACAGTGCCCCTGAGCTCCTTTCTTCAACTCGCTTTCTTGTGAGCTGGCCGCAACACCGCAGGATTGCTTCAGGCCCTAATCTGGTTCCGGCACGGCACGCTGAGCCTTTGGTTAATTCCTCTTCCTGGTGGGAAATGAGAGTTAAATTTGCCCGTCCAGACACCTCCAGCTAGTCTCTCATTGGTTCTCCCTATTCCTGTTCATCTTCCACAGAAATTGCAAACTGAGCCAAACAGGAGGTTAAAGGCACTGACTCTCCAAGTCGGGAGAGTGTTAGTAAAGCATCTGGAATGTTGCACCCGAGTACCAGGGGTCGAAAACTGAGACATATTTGAACACGTCTCCCGATCACACGGTGGATCATACTCTGGGTTCCACATGCATGTTTTAGCTGAAGGAAGAATCCCTTAAACCTGGAGAGTTGAGACCCGTGGAATGGGTACCATGTAATATGACTTCAAAGGGTCTTCATTTGCTCACCGAACCTCTGCAATCCTATCACTGCTGCATTTATGCCCCTGTACACACGCTTCATTCTCTTTCCAAGACATAGCAATCCATAGGTTTTAAGATACTTACTAGTCAGGTACATTCTTAGGCGTTTAATATGGGGTGTTGAGTCCATTTCATTGAGCAAGGAGTAGCTCTTGTCTATTCCATATTTGGCTTAAGGAACTTTATCTGTGCTCATTTCAATCTCTGGTTTTAGGCAGCATCCCAACTCACCTTTCCCCTTAGCAAGCGTAAGTTGGTTTTCTAAATTTGAGACCCTGTTCTGTTTTGTAATTCAGTTCCTGTGTAGCCAAGTTTACATTCCGTGTATTAGGGATATCTTATGTTGTTTCTTTTTCTGTGTGAATTATTTCAGTTAGAATCATCATACCTGAATACACTCATTATGCTACTACGGGCCTGATGACATAGATTTCATTGCTGAGTGATATTGCATTGTACGTAAGTACCACAACTTCTTTATCTATTATTCACTTTCTGTGATATTGAACTTGTACCGTAAACGAGGTTCTTGTAAACAGAGCCGTCCCAAACTTTGGGGTGGCTGTGTCTTTTTTTATTTTAATTTCCATAAGCTATAGGACCATAAGTGGAAGTGCCCTAGGCTCTGTTGCTTTGTTTTTTAGATGTTTCAGGAAACACCATACACTTCTCCCGAGTGGCTGTTGGCAATTTACATCCCGCCCATCAGCATAACAAGGCTCCCAGTTCTCCATGGCCTGTCCTGCCTTTCTGGATTTTACACTTTTTTCAGATGGCCCTTTTGACCGGGGGGAAGTGAGACTTCATTGTAGTGCAGATTTCCTTTGCAAGCTTGCTTGGTTGGCCAAAAAGGGCGTATGCGTTTTTTCCTGAATATATTCAGGAAAAAACGCATACGCCCTTTTTGGCCAAGTGCATCATTGTGGACGTTCTGCCTCTTTTCCTATGCTTTAACTGCAATTCCAGTCTACCTCCTGAAATCGGTTTCCTGCAATTCTGCCCCGCTTTCAAGTCCTCTTGGCAGCCTTACTTCAGTATATTTTTGGACGATAGCTGTCATTTATAACTCTGCAGGTTTGTGAATTACAGTGCCCCTGAGCTCCTTTCTTCAACTCGCTTTCTTGTGAGCTGGCCGCAACACCGCAGGATTGCTTCAGGCCCTAATCTGGTTCCGGCACGGCACGCTGAGCCTTTGGTTAATTCCTCTTCCTGGTGGGAAATGAGAGTTAAATTTGCCCGTCCAGACACCTCCAGCTAGTCTCTCATTGGTTCTCCCTATTCCTGTTCATCTTCCACAGAAATTGCAAACTGAGCCAAACAGGAGGTTAAAGGCACTGACTCTCCAAGTCGGGAGAGTGTTAGTAAAGCATCTGGAATGTTGCACCCGAGTACCAGGGGTCGAAAACTGAGACATATTTGAACACGTCTCCCGATCACACGGTGGATCATACTCTGGGTTCCACATGCATGTTTTAGCTGAAGGAAGAATCCCTTAAACCTGGAGAGTTGAGACCCGTGGAATGGGTACCATGTAATATGACTTCAAAGGGTCTTCATTTGCTCACCGAACCTCTGCAATCCTATCACTGCTGCATTTATGCCCCTGTACACACGCTTCATTCTCTTTCCAAGACATAGCAATCCATAGGTTTTAAGATACTTACTAGTCAGGTACATTCTTAGGCGTTTAATATGGGGTGTTGAGTCCATTTCATTGAGCAAGGAGTAGCTCTTGTCTATTCCATATTTGGCTTAAGGAACTTTATCTGTGCTCATTTCAATCTCTGGTTTTAGGCAGCATCCCAACTCACCTTTCCCCTTAGCAAGCGTAAGTTGGTTTTCTAAATTTGAGACCCTGTTCTGTTTTGTAATTCAGTTCCTGTGTAGCCAAGTTTACATTCCGTGTATTAGGGATATCTTATGTTGTTTCTTTTTCTGTGTGAATTATTTCAGTTAGAATCATCATACCTGAATACACTCATTATGCTACTACGGGCCTGATGACATAGATTTCATTGCTGAGTGATATTGCATTGTACGTAAGTACCACAACTTCTTTATCTATTATTCACTTTCTGTGATATTGAACTTGTACCGTAAACGAGGTTCTTGTAAACAGAGCCGTCCCAAACTTTGGGGTGGCTGTGTCTTTTTTTATTTTAATTTCCAGAAGCTATAGGACCATAAGTGGAAGTGCCCTAGGCTCTGTTGCTTTGTTTTTTAGATGTTTCAGGAAACACCATACACTTCTCCCGAGTGGCTGTTGGCAATTTACATCCCGCCCATCAGCATAACAAGGCTCCCAGTTCTCCATGGCCTGTCCTGCCTTTCTGGATTTTACACTTTTTTCAGATGGCCCTTTTGACCGGGGGGAAGTGAGACTTCATTGTAGTGCAGATTTCCTTTGCAAGCTTGCTTGGTTGGCCAAAAAGGGCGTATGCGTTTTTTCCTGAATATATTCAGGAAAAAACGCATACGCCCTTTTTGGCCAAGTGCATCATTGTGGACGTTCTGCCTCTTTTCCTATGCTTTAACTGCAATTCCAGTCTACCTCCTGAAATCGGTTTCCTGCAATTCTGCCCCGCTTTCAAGTCCTCTTGGCAGCCTTACTTCAGTATATTTTTGGACGATAGCTGTCATTTATAACTCTGCAGGTTTGTGAATTACAGTGCCCCTGAGCTCCTTTCTTCAACTCGCTTTCTTGTGAGCTGGTCGCAACACCGCAGGATTGCTTCAGGCCCTAATCTGGTTCCGGCACGGCACGCTGAGCCTTTGGTTAATTCCTCTTCCTGGTGGGAAATGAGAGTTAAATTTGTCCGTCCAGACACCTCCAGCTAGTCTCTCATTGGTTCTCCCTATTCCTGTTCATCTTCCGCAGAAATTGCAAACTGGGCCAAACAGGAGGTTAAAGGCACTGACTCTCCAAGTCGGGAGAGTGTTAGTAAAGCGTCTGGAATGTTGCACCCGAGTACCAGGGGACGAGAACTGAGACATATTTGAACACGTCTCCCGATCACACGGTGGATCATACTCTGGGTTCCACATGCATGTTTTAGCTGAAGGAAGAATCCCTTAAACCTGGAGAGTTGAGACCCGTGGAATGGGTACCATGCAATATGACTTCAAAGGGTCTTCATTTGCTCACCGAACCTCTCCAATCCTATCACTGCTGCATTTATGCCCCTGTACACACGCTTGATTCTCTTTCCAAGACATAGCAATCCATAGGTTTTAAGATACTTACTAGTCAGGTACATTCTTAGGCGTTTAATATGGGGTGTTGAGTCCATTTCATTGAGCAAGGAGTAGCTCTTGTCTATTCCATATTTGGCTTAAGGAACTTTATCTGTGCTCATTTCAATCTCTGGTTTTAGGCAGCACCCCAACTCACCTTTCCCCTTAGCAAGCATAAGTTGGTTTTCTAAATTTGAAACCCTGTTCTGTTTTGTAATTCAGTTCCTGTGTAGCCAAGTTTACATTCCGTGTATTAGTGATATCTTATGTTGTTTCTTTTTCTGTGTGACTTATTTCAGTTAGAATCATCATACCTGAATCCACTCATTATGCTGCTACGGGCCTGATGACATAGATTTCATTGCTGAGTGATATTGCATTGTACGTAAGTACCACAACTTCTTTATCCATTACTCACTTTCTGTGATATTGAACTTGTACCGTAAACGAGGTTCTTGTAAACAGAGCCGTCCCAAACTTTGGGGTGGCTGTGTCTTTTTGATTTTAATTTCCCTAAGCTATAGGACCATAAGTGGAAGTGCCCTAGGCTCTGTTGCTTTGTTTTTTAGATGTTTCAGGAAACACCATACACTTCTCCCGAGTGGCTGTTGGCAATTTACATCCCGCCCATCAGCATAACAAGGCTCCCAGTTCTCCATGGCCTGTCCTGCCTTTCTGGATTTTACACTTTATTCAGATGGCCCTTTTGACCGGGGGGAAGTGAGACTTCATTGTAGTGCAGATTTCCTTTGCAAGCTTGCTTGGTTGGCCAAAAAGTGCGTATGCGTTTTTTCCTGAATATATTCAGGAAAAAACGCATACGCCCTTTTTGGCCAAGTGCATCATTGTGGACGTTCTGCCTCTTTTCCTATGCTTTAAATGCCATCCAGTCTACCTCCTGAAATCGGTTTCCTGCAATTCTGCCCCGCTTTGAAGTCCACTTGGCAGCCTTACTTCAGTATAGTTTTGGACGATAGCTGTCATTTATAACTCTGCAGGTTTGTGAATTACAGTGCCCCTGAGCTCCTTTCTTCAACTCGCTTTCTTGTGAGCTGGTCGCAACACCGCAGGATTGCTTCAGGCCCTAATCTGGTTCCGGCACGGCACGCTGAGCCTTTGGTTAATTCCTCTTCCTGGTGGGAAATGAGAGTTAAATTTGTCCGTCCAGACACCTCCAGCTAGTCTCTCATTGGTTCTCCCTATTCCTGTTCATCTTCCGCAGAAATTGCAAACTGGGCCAAACAGGAGGTTAAAGGCACTGACTCTCCAAGTCGGGAGAGTGTTAGTAAAGCGTCTGGAATGTTGCACCCGAGTACCAGGGGACGAGAACTGAGACATATTTGAACACGTCTCCCGATCACACGGTGGATCATACTCTGGGTTCCACATGCATGTTTTAGCTGAAGGAAGAATCCCTTAAACCTGGAGAGTTGAGACCCGTGGAATGGGTACCATGCAATATGACTTCAAAGGGTCTTCATTTGCTCACCGAACCTCTCCAATCCTATCACTGCTGCATTTATGCCCCTGTACACACGCTTGATTCTCTTTCCAAGACATAGCAATCCATAGGTTTTAAGATACTTACTAGTCAGGTACATTCTTAGGCGTTTAATATGGGGTGTTGAGTCCATTTCATTGAGCAAGGAGTAGCTCTTGTCTATTCCATATTTGGCTTAAGGAACTTTATCTGTGCTCATTTCAATCTCTGGTTTTAGGCAGCACCCCAACTCACCTTTCCCCTTAGCAAGCATAAGTTGGTTTTCTAAATTTGAAACCCTGTTCTGTTTTGTAATTCAGTTCCTGTGTAGCCAAGTTTACATTCCGTGTATTAGTGATATCTTATGTTGTTTCTTTTTCTGTGTGACTTATTTCAGTTAGAATCATCATACCTGAATCCACTCATTATGCTGCTACGGGCCTGATGACATAGATTTCATTGCTGAGTGATATTGCATTGTACGTAAGTACCACAACTTCTTTATCCATTACTCACTTTCTGTGATATTGAACTTGTACCGTAAACGAGGTTCTTGTAAACAGAGCCGTCCCAAACTTTGGGGTGGCTGTGTCTTTTTGATTTTAATTTCCCTAAGCTATAGGACCATAAGTGGAAGTGCCCTAGGCTCTGTTGCTTTGTTTTTTAGATGTTTCAGGAAACACCATACACTTCTCCCGAGTGGCTGTTGGCAATTTACATCCCGCCCATCAGCATAACAAGGCTCCCAGTTCTCCATGGCCTGTCCTGCCTTTCTGGATTTTACACTTTATTCAGATGGCCCTTTTGACCGGGGGGAAGTGAGACTTCATTGTAGTGCAGATTTCCTTTGCAAGCTTGCTTGGTTGGCCAAAAAGGGCGTATGCGTTTTTTCCTGAATATATTCAGGAAAGAACGCATAGGCCCTTTTTGGCCAAGTGCATCATTGTGGACGTTCTGCCTCTTTTCCTATGCTTTAAATGCCATCCAGTCTACCTCCTGAAATCGGTTTCCTGCAATTCTGCCCCGCTTTGAAGTCCACTTGGCAGCCTTACTTCAGTATATTTTTGGACGATAGCTGTCATTTATAACTCTGCAGGTTTGTGAATTACAGTGCCCCTGAGCTCCTTTCTTCAACTCGCTTTCTTGTGAGCTGGTCGCAGCACCGCAGGATTCCTTCAGGCCCTAATCTGGTTCCGGCACGGCACGCTGAGCCTTTGATAAATTCCTCTTCCTGGTGGGAAATGAGAGTTAAATTTGCCCGTCCAGACACCTCCAGCTAGTCTCTCATTGGTTCTCCCTATTCCTGTTCATCTTCCGCAGAAATTGCAAACTGGGCCAAACAGGAGGTTAAAGGCACTGACTCTCCAAGTCGGGAGAGTGTTAGTAAAGCGTCTGGAATGTTGCACCCGAGTACCAGGGGACGAGAACAGAGACATATTTGAACACGTCTCCCGATCACACGGTTGATCATACTCTGGGTTCCACATGTATGTTTTAGCTGAAGGAAGAATCCCTTAAACCTGGAGAGTTGAGACCCGTGGAATGGGTACCATGCAATATAACTTCAAAGGGTCTTCATTTGGTCACCGAACCTCTCCAATCATATCACTGCTGCGTTTATGTCCCTGTACACACACTTGATTCTCTTTCGGAGACATAGCAATCCATAGGTTTTAAGATACTTACTAGTCAGGTACATTCTTAGGCGTTTAATATGGGGTGTTGAGTCCATTTCATTGAGCAAGGAGTAGCTCTTGTCTATTCCATATTTGGCTTAAGGAACTTTATCTGTGCTCATTTCAATCTCTGGTTTTAGGCAGCACCCCAACTCACATTTCCCCTTAGCAAGCATAAGTTGGATTTCTAAATTTGAGACCCTGTTCTGTTTTGTATTTCAGTTCCTGTGTAGCCAAGTTTACATTCCGTGTATTAGTGATATCTTATGATGTTTCTTTTTCTGTGTGACTTATTTCAGTTAGAATCATCATACCTGAATCCACTCATTATGCTGCTACGGGCCTGATGACATAGATTTCATTGCTGAGTGATATTGCATTGTACGTAAGTACCACAACTTCTTTATCCATTATTCACTTTCTGCGATATTGAACTTGTACCGTAAACGAGGTTCTTGTAAACAGAGCCGTCCCAAACTTTGGGGTGGCTGTGTCTTTTTGATTTTAATTTCCCTAAGCTATAGGACCATAAGTGGAAGTGCCCTAGGCTCTGTTGCTTTGTTTTTTAGATGTTTCAGGAAACACCATACACTTGTCCTGAGTGGTGTTGGCAATTTACATCCCGCCCATCAGCATAACAAGGCTCCCAGTTCTCCATGGCCTGTCCTGCCTTTCTGGATTTTACACTTTTTTCAGATGGCCCTTTTGACCGGGGGGAAGTGAGACTTCATTGTAGTGCAGATTTCCTTTGCAAGCTTGCTTGGTTGGCCAAAAAGGGCATATGCGTTTTTTCCTGAATATATTCAGGAAAAAACGCATACGCCCTTTTTGGCCAAGTGCATCATTGTGGACGTTCTGCCTCTTTTCCTATGCTTTAAATGCAATCCAGTCTACCTCCTGAAATTGGTTTCCTGCAATTCTGCCCCGCTTTGAAGTCCACTTGGCAACCTTACTTCAGTATATTTTTGGACGATAGCTGTCATTTATAACTCTGCAGGTTTGTGAATTACAGTGCCCCTGAGCTCCTTTCTTCAACTCGCCTTCTTGTGAGCTTGCCGCAACACCGCAGGATTGCTTAAGGCCCTAATCTTGTTCCGGCACGGCACGCTGAGCCTTTGGTTAATTCCTCTTCCTGGTGGGAAATGAGAGTTAAATTTGCCCGTCCAGACACCTCCAGCTAGTCTCTCATTGGTTCTCCCTATTCCTGTTCATCTTCCACAGAAATTGCAAACTGGGCCAAACAGGAGTTTAAAGGCACTGACTCTCCAAGTCGGGAGAGTGTTATTAAAGCGTCTGGAATGTTGCACCCGAGTACCAGGGGTCGAAAACTGAGACATATTTGAACACGTCTCCCGATCACACGGTGGATCATATTCTGGGTTCCACATGCATGTTTTAGCTGAAGGAAGAATCCCTTAAACCTGGAGAGTTGAGACCCTTGGAATGGGTACCATGCAATATGACTTCAAAGAGTCTTCATTTGCTCACCGAACCTCTCCAATCCTATCACTGCTGCGTTTATGCCCCTGTACACATGCTTGATTCTCTTTCGGAGACATAGCAATCCATAGGTTTTAAGATACTTACTAGTTAGGTGCATTCTTACGCTTTTAATATGGGGTGTTGAGCGCATTTCGTTGAACAAGGAGTAGCTCTTATCTATTACATATATGGCTTAAGGAACTTTATCTGTGCTCATTTCAATCTCTGGTTTAATGCAACACCCCAACTCACAGTTCCCCTTAGCAAGCATAAGTTGGTTTTCTAAATTTGAGACCCTGTTCTGTTTTGTAATTCAGTTCCTGTGTAGCCAAGTTTACATTCCGTGTATTAGTGATATCTTATGATGTTTCTTTTTCTGTGTGACTTACTTCAGTTAGAATCATCATACCTGAATCCACTCATTATGCTGCTACGGGCCTGATGACATAGATTTCATTGGTGAGTGATATTCCATTGTACGTAAGTACCACAACTTCTTTATCCATTATTCACTTTCTGTGATATTGAACTGGTTCCGTAAACGAGGTTTTTGTAAAGACAGCCCTCCCAAACTTTGGAGTGGCTGTGTCTTTTTGATTTTAATTTCCATAAGCTATAGGACCATAAGTGGAAGTGCCCTAGGCTCTGTTGCTTTGTTTTTTAGATGTTTCAGGAAACACCATACACTTCTCCCGAGTGGCTGTTGGCAATTTACATCCCGCCCATCAGCATAACAAGGCTCCCAGTTCTCCATGGCCTGTCCTGCCTTTCTGGATTTTACACTTTATTCAGATGGCCCTTTTGACTGGGGGGAAGTGAGACTTCATTGTAGTGCAGATTTCCTTTGCAAGCTTGCTTGGTTGGCCAAAAAGGGCGTATGCGTTTTTTCCTGAATATATTCAGGAAAAAACGCATACGCCCTTTTTGGCCAAGTGCATCATTGTGGACGTTCTGCCTCTTTTCCTATGCTTTAAATGCAATCCAGTCTACCTCCTGAAATCGGTTTCCTGCAATTCTGCCCCACTTTGAAGTCCACTTGGCAGCCTTACTTCAGTATATTTTTGGACGATAGCTGTCATTTATAACTCTGCAGGTTTGTGAATTACAGTGCCCCTGAGCTCCTTTCTTCAACTCGCTTTCTTGTGAGCTGGCCGCAACACCACAGGATTGCTTCAGGCCCTAATCTGGTTCCGGCACGGCACGCTGAGCCTTTGGTTAATTCCTCTTCCTGGTGGGAAATGAGAGTTAAATTTGCCCGTCCAGACACCTCCAGCTAGTCTCTCATTGGTTCTCCCTATTCCTGTTCATCTTCCACAGAAATTGCAAACTGAGCCAAACAGGAGGTTAAAGGCACTGACTCTCCAAGTCGGGAGAGTGTTAGTAAAGCGTCTGGAATGTTGCACCCGAGTACCAGGGGTCGAAAACTGAGACATATTTGAACACGTCTCCCGATCACACGGTGGATCATACTCTGGGTTCCACATGCATGTTTTAGCTGAAGGAAGAATCTCTTAAACCTGGAGAGTTGAGACCCGTGGAATGGGTACCATGCAATATGACTTCAAAGGGTCTTCATTTGCTCACCGAACCTCTGCAATCCTATCACTGCTGCATTTATGCCCCTGTACACACGCTTCATTCTCTTTCCAAGACATAGCAATCCATAGGTTTTAAGATACTTACTAGTCAGGTACATTCTTAGGCGTTTAATATGGGGTGTTGAGTCCATTTCATTGAGCAAGGAGTAGCTCTTGTCTATTCCATATTTGGCTTAAGGAACTTTATCTGTGCTCATTTCAATCTCTGGTTTTAGGCAGCATCCCAACTCACCTTTCCCCTTAGCAAGCGTAAGTTGGTTTTCTAAATTTGAGACCCTGTTCTGTTTTGTAATTCAGTTCCTGTGTAGCCAAGTTTACATTCCGTGTATTAGGGATATCTTATGTTGTTTCTTTTTCTGTGTGAATTATTTCAGTTAGAATCATCATACCTGAATACACTCATTATGCTGCTACGGGCCTGATGACATAGATTTCATTGCTGAGTGATATTGCATTGTACGTAAGTACCACAACTTCTTTATCTATTATTCACTTTCTGTGATATTGAACTTGTACCGTAAACGAGGTTCTTGTAAACAGAGCCGTCCGAAACTTTGGGGTGGCTGTGTCTTTTTGATTTTAATTTCCATAAGCTATAGGACCATAAGTGGAAGTGCCCTAGGCTCTGTTGCTTTGTTTTCTAGATGTTTCAGGAAACACCATACACTTCTCCCGAGTGGCTGTTGGCAATTTACATCCCGCCCATCAGCATAACAAGGCTCCCAGTTCTCCATGGCCTGTCCTGCCTTTCTGGATTTTACACTTTTTTCAGATGGCCCTTTTGACCGGGGGGAAGTGAGACTTCATTGTAGTGCAGATTTCCTTTGCAAGCTTGCTTGGTTGGCCAAAAAGGGCGTATGCGTTTTTTCCTGAATATATTCAGGAAAAAACGCATACGCCCTTTTTGGCCAAGTGCATCATTGTGGACGTTCTGCCTCTTTTCCTATGCTTTAACTGCAATTCCAGTCTACCTCCTGAAATCGGTTTCCTGCAATTCTGCCCCGCTTTCAAGTCCTCTTGGCAGCCTTACTTCAGTATATTTTTGGACGATAGCTGTCATTTATAACTCTGCAGGTTTGTGAATTACAGTGCCCCTGAGCTCCTTTCTTCAACTCGCTTTCTTGTGAGCTGGTCGCAACACCGCAGGATTGCTTCAGGCCCTAATCTGGTTCCGGCACGGCACGCTGAGCCTTTGGTTAATTCCTCTTCCTGGTGGGAAATGAGAGTTAAATTTGTCCGTCCAGACACCTCCAGCTAGTCTCTCATTGGTTCTCCCTATTCCTGTTCATCTTCCGCAGAAATTGCAAACTGGGCCAAACAGGAGGTTAAAGGCACTGACTCTCCAAGTCGGGAGAGTGTTAGTAAAGCGTCTGGAATGTTGCACCCGAGTACCAGGGGACGAGAACTGAGACATATTTGAACACGTCTCCCGATCACACGGTGGATCATACTCTGGGTTCCACATGCATGTTTTAGCTGAAGGAAGAATCCCTTAAACCTGGAGAGTTGAGACCCGTGGAATGGGTACCATGCAATATGACTTCAAAGGGTCTTCATTTGCTCACCGAACCTCTCCAATCCTATCACTGCTGCATTTATGCCCCTGTACACACGCTTGATTCTCTTTCCAAGACATAGCAATCCATAGGTTTTAAGATACTTACTAGTCAGGTACATTCTTAGGCGTTTAATATGGGGTGTTGAGTCCATTTCATTGAGCAAGGAGTAGCTCTTGTCTATTCCATATTTGGCTTAAGGAACTTTATCTGTGCTCATTTCAATCTCTGGTTTTAGGCAGCACCCCAACTCACCTTTCCCCTTAGCAAGCATAAGTTGGTTTTCTAAATTTGAAACCCTGTTCTGTTTTGTAATTCAGTTCCTGTGTAGCCAAGTTTACATTCCGTGTATTAGTGATATCTTATGTTGTTTCTTTTTCTGTGTGACTTATTTCAGTTAGAATCATCATACCTGAATCCACTCATTATGCTGCTACGGGCCTGATGACATAGATTTCATTGCTGAGTGATATTGCATTGTACGTAAGTACCACAACTTCTTTATCCATTACTCACTTTCTGTGATATTGAACTTGTACCGTAAACGAGGTTCTTGTAAACAGAGCCGTCCCAAACTTTGGGGTGGCTGTGTCTTTTTGATTTTAATTTCCCTAAGCTATAGGACCATAAGTGGAAGTGCCCTAGGCTCTGTTGCTTTGTTTTTTAGATGTTTCAGGAAACACCATACACTTCTCCCGAGTGGCTGTTGGCAATTTACATCCCGCCCATCAGCATAACAAGGCTCCCAGTTCTCCATGGCCTGTCCTGCCTTTCTGGATTTTACACTTTATTCAGATGGCCCTTTTGACCGGGGGGAAGTGAGACTTCATTGTAGTGCAGATTTCCTTTGCAAGCTTGCTTGGTTGGCCAAAAAGTGCGTATGCGTTTTTTCCTGAATATATTCAGGAAAAAACGCATACGCCCTTTTTGGCCAAGTGCATCATTGTGGACGTTCTGCCTCTTTTCCTATGCTTTAAATGCCATCCAGTCTACCTCCTGAAATCGGTTTCCTGCAATTCTGCCCCGCTTTGAAGTCCACTTGGCAGCCTTACTTCAGTATAGTTTTGGACGATAGCTGTCATTTATAACTCTGCAGGTTTGTGAATTACAGTGCCCCTGAGCTCCTTTCTTCAACTCGCTTTCTTGTGAGCTGGTCGCAACACCGCAGGATTGCTTCAGGCCCTAATCTGGTTCCGGCACGGCACGCTGAGCCTTTGGTTAATTCCTCTTCCTGGTGGGAAATGAGAGTTAAATTTGTCCGTCCAGACACCTCCAGCTAGTCTCTCATTGGTTCTCCCTATTCCTGTTCATCTTCCGCAGAAATTGCAAACTGGGCCAAACAGGAGGTTAAAGGCACTGACTCTCCAAGTCGGGAGAGTGTTAGTAAAGCGTCTGGAATGTTGCACCCGAGTACCAGGGGACGAGAACTGAGACATATTTGAACACGTCTCCCGATCACACGGTGGATCATACTCTGGGTTCCACATGCATGTTTTAGCTGAAGGAAGAATCCCTTAAACCTGGAGAGTTGAGACCCGTGGAATGGGTACCATGCAATATGACTTCAAAGGGTCTTCATTTGCTCACCGAACCTCTCCAATCCTATCACTGCTGCGTTTATGCCCCTGTACACATGCTTGATTCTCTTTCGGAGACATAGCAATCCATAGGTTTTAAGATACTTACTAGTTAGGTGCATTCTTACGCTTTTAATATGGGGTGTTGAGCGCATTTCGTTGAACAAGGAGTAGCTCTTATCTATTACATATATGGCTTAAGGAACTTTATCTGTGCTCATTTCAATCTCTGGTTTAATGCAACACCCCAACTCACAGTTCCCCTTAGCAAGCATAAGTTGGTTTTCTAAATTTGAGACCCTGTTCTGTTTTGTAATTCAGTTCCTGTGTAGCCAAGTTTACATTCCGTGTATTAGTGATATCTTATGATGTTTCTTTTTCTGTGTGACTTACTTCAGTTAGAATCATCATACCTGAATCCACTCATTATGCTGCTACGGGCCTGATGACATAGATTTCATTGGTGAGTGATATTCCATTGTACGTAAGTACCACAACTTCTTTATCCATTATTCACTTTCTGTGATATTGAACTGGTTCCGTAAACGAGGTTTTTGTAAAGACAGCCCTCCCAAACTTTGGAGTGGCTGTGTCTTTTTGATTTTAATTTCCATAAGCTATAGGACCATAAGTGGAAGTGCCCTAGGCTCTGTTGCTTTGTTTTTTAGATGTTTCAGGAAACACCATACACTTCTCCCGAGTGGCTGTTGGCAATTTACATCCCGCCCATCAGCATAACAAGGCTCCCAGTTCTCCATGGCCTGTCCTGCCTTTCTGGATTTTACACTTTATTCAGATGGCCCTTTTGACTGGGGGGAAGTGAGACTTCATTGTAGTGCAGATTTCCTTTGCAAGCTTGCTTGGTTGGCCAAAAAGGGCGTATGCGTTTTTTCCTGAATATATTCAGGAAAAAACGCATACGCCCTTTTTGGCCAAGTGCATCATTGTGGACGTTCTGCCTCTTTTCCTATGCTTTAAATGCAATCCAGTCTACCTCCTGAAATCGGTTTCCTGCAATTCTGCCCCACTTTGAAGTCCACTTGGCAGCCTTACTTCAGTATATTTTTGGACGATAGCTGTCATTTATAACTCTGCAGGTTTGTGAAATACAGTGCCCCTGAGCTCCTTTCTTCAACTCGCTTTCTTGTGAGCTGGCCGCAACACCACAGGATTGCTTCAGGCCCTAATCTGGTTCCGGCACGGCACGCTGAGCCTTTGGTTAATTCCTCTTCCTGGTGGGAAATGAGAGTTAAATTTGCCCGTCCAGACACCTCCAGCTAGTCTCTCATTGGTTCTCCCTATTCCTGTTCATCTTCCACAGAAATTGCAAACTGAGCCAAACAGGAGGTTAAAGGCACTGACTCTCCAAGTCGGGAGAGTGTTAGTAAAGCGTCTGGAATGTTGCACCCGAGTACCAGGGGTCGAAAACTGAGACATATTTGAACACGTCTCCCGATCACACGGTGGATCATACTCTGGGTTCCACATGCATGTTTTAGCTGAAGGAAGAATCTCTTAAACCTGGAGAGTTGAGACCCGTGGAATGGGTACCATGCAATATGACTTCAAAGGGTCTTCATTTGCTCACCGAACCTCTGCAATCCTATCACTGCTGCATTTATGCCCCTGTACACACGCTTCATTCTCTTTCCAAGACATAGCAATCCATAGGTTTTAAGATACTTACTAGTCAGGTATATTCTTAGGCGTTTAATATGGGGTGTTGAGTCCATTTCATTGAGCAAGGAGTAGCTCTTGTCTATTCCATATTTGGCTTAAGGAACTTTATCTGTGCTCATTTCAATCTCTGGTTTTAGGCAGCATCCCAACTCACCTTTCCCCTTAGCAAGCGTAAGTTGGTTTTCTAAATTTGAGACCCTGTTCTGTTTTGTAATTCAGTTCCTGTGTAGCCAAGTTTACATTCCGTGTATTAGGGATATCTTATGTTGTTTCTTTTTCTGTGTGAATTATTTCAGTTAGAATCATCATACCTGAATACACTCATTATGCTGCTACGGGCCTGATGACATAGATTTCATTGCTGAGTGATATTGCATTGTACGTAAGTACCACAACTTCTTTATCTATTATTCACTTTCTGTGATATTGAACTTGTACCGTAAACGAGGTTCTTGTAAACAGAGCCGTCCGAAACTTTGGGGTGGCTGTGTCTTTTTGATTTTAATTTCCATAAGCTATAGGACCATAAGTGGAAGTGCCCTAGGCTCTGTTGCTTTGTTTTCTAGATGTTTCAGGAAACACCATACACTTCTCCCGAGTGGCTGTTGGCAATTTACATCCCGCCCATCAGCATAACAAGGCTCCCAGTTCTCCATGGCCTGTCCTGCCTTTCTGGATTTTACACTTTTTTCAGATGGCCCTTTTGACCGGGGGGAAGTGAGACTTCATTGTAGTGCAGATTTCCTTTGCAAGCTTGCTTGGTTGGCCAAAAAGGGTGTATGCGTTTTTTCCTGAATATATTCAGGAAAAAACGCATACGCCCTTTTTGGCCAAGTGCATCATTGTGGACGTTCTGCCTCTTTTCCTATGCTTTAACTGCAATTCCAGTCTACCTCCTGAAATCGGTTTCCTGCAATTCTGCCCCGCTTTCAAGTCCTCTTGGCAGCCTTACTTCAGTATATTTTTGGACGATAGCTGTCATTTATAACTCTGCAGGTTTGTGAATTACAGTGCCCCTGAGCTCCTTTCTTCAACTCGCTTTCTTGTGAGCTGGTCGCAACACCGCAGGATTGCTTCAGGCCCTAATCTGGTTCCGGCACGGCACGCTGAGCCTTTGGTTAATTCCTCTTCCTGGTGGGAAATGAGAGTTAAATTTGTCCGTCCAGACACCTCCAGCTAGTCTCTCATTGGTTCTCCCTATTCCTGTTCATCTTCCGCAGAAATTGCAAACTGGGCCAAACAGGAGGTTAAAGGCACTGACTCTCCAAGTCGGGAGAGTGTTAGTAAAGCGTCTGGAATGTTGCACCCGAGTACCAGGGGACGAGAACTGAGACATATTTGAACACGTCTCCCGATCACACGGTGGATCATACTCTGGGTTCCACATGCATGTTTTAGCTGAAGGAAGAATCCCTTAAACCTGGAGAGTTGAGACCCGTGGAATGGGTACCATGCAATATGACTTCAAAGGGTCTTCATTTGCTCACCGAACCTCTCCAATCCTATCACTGCTGCATTTATGCCCCTGTACACACGCTTGATTCTCTTTCCAAGACATAGCAATCCATAGGTTTTAAGATACTTACTAGTCAGGTACATTCTTAGGCGTTTAATATGGGGTGTTGAGTCCATTTCATTGAGCAAGGAGTAGCTCTTGTCTATTCCATATTTGGCTTAAGGAACTTTATCTGTGCTCATTTCAATCTCTGGTTTTAGGCAGCACCCCAACTCACCTTTCCCCTTAGCAAGCATAAGTTGGTTTTCTAAATTTGAAACCCTGTTCTGTTTTGTAATTCAGTTCCTGTGTAGCCAAGTTTACATTCCGTGTATTAGTGATATCTTATGTTGTTTCTTTTTCTGTGTGACTTATTTCAGTTAGAATCATCATACCTGAATCCACTCATTATGCTGCTACGGGCCTGATGACATAGATTTCATTGCTGAGTGATATTGCATTGTACGTAAGTACCACAACTTCTTTATCCATTACTCACTTTCTGTGATATTGAACTTGTACCGTAAACGAGGTTCTTGTAAACAGAGCCGTCCCAAACTTTGGGGTGGCTGTGTCTTTTTGATTTTAATTTCCCTAAGCTATAGGACCATAAGTGGAAGTGCCCTAGGCTCTGTTGCTTTGTTTTTTAGATGTTTCAGGAAACACCATACACTTCTCCCGAGTGGCTGTTGGCAATTTACATCCCGCCCATCAGCATAACAAGGCTCCCAGTTCTCCATGGCCTGTCCTGCCTTTCTGGATTTTACACTTTATTCAGATGGCCCTTTTGACCGGGGGGAAGTGAGACTTCATTGTAGTGCAGATTTCCTTTGCAAGCTTGCTTGGTTGGCCAAAAAGTGCGTATGCGTTTTTTCCTGAATATATTCAGGAAAAAACGCATACGCCCTTTTTGGCCAAGTGCATCATTGTGGACGTTCTGCCTCTTTTCCTATGCTTTAAATGCCATCCAGTCTACCTCCTGAAATCGGTTTCCTGCAATTCTGCCCCGCTTTGAAGTCCACTTGGCAGCCTTACTTCAGTATAGTTTTGGACGATAGCTGTCATTTATAACTCTGCAGGTTTGTGAATTACAGTGCCCCTGAGCTCCTTTCTTCAACTCGCTTTCTTGTGAGCTGGTCGCAACACCGCAGGATTGCTTCAGGCCCTAATCTGGTTCCGGCACGGCACGCTGAGCCTTTGGTTAATTCCTCTTCCTGGTGGGAAATGAGAGTTAAATTTGTCCGTCCAGACACCTCCAGCTAGTCTCTCATTGGTTCTCCCTATTCCTGTTCATCTTCCGCAGAAATTGCAAACTGGGCCAAACAGGAGGTTAAAGGCACTGACTCTCCAAGTCGGGAGAGTGTTAGTAAAGCGTCTGGAATGTTGCACCCGAGTACCAGGGGACGAGAACTGAGACATATTTGAACACGTCTCCCGATCACACGGTGGATCATACTCTGGGTTCCACATGCATGTTTTAGCTGAAGGAAGAATCCCTTAAACCTGGAGAGTTGAGACCCGTGGAATGGGTACCATGCAATATGACTTCAAAGGGTCTTCATTTGCTCACCGAACCTCTCCAATCCTATCACTGCTGCATTTATGCCCCTGTACACACGCTTGATTCTCTTTCCAAGACATAGCAATCCATAGGTTTTAAGATACTTACTAGTCAGGTACATTCTTAGGCGTTTAATATGGGGTGTTGAGTCCATTTCATTGAGCAAGGAGTAGCTCTTGTCTATTCCATATTTGGCTTAAGGAACTTTATCTGTGCTCATTTCAATCTCTGGTTTTAGGCAGCACCCCAACTCACCTTTCCCCTTAGCAAGCATAAGTTGGTTTTCTAAATTTGAAACCCTGTTCTGTTTTGTAATTCAGTTCCTGTGTAGCCAAGTTTACATTCCGTGTATTAGTGATATCTTATGTTGTTTCTTTTTCTGTGTGACTTATTTCAGTTAGAATCATCATACCTGAATCCACTCATTATGCTGCTACGGGCCTGATGACATAGATTTCATTGCTGAGTGATATTGCATTGTACGTAAGTACCACAACTTCTTTATCCATTACTCACTTTCTGTGATATTGAACTTGTACCGTAAACGAGGTTCTTGTAAACAGAGCCGTCCCAAACTTTGGGGTGGCTGTGTCTTTTTGATTTTAATTTCCCTAAGCTATAGGACCATAAGTGGAAGTGCCCTAGGCTCTGTTGCTTTGTTTTTTAGATGTTTCAGGAAACACCATACACTTCTCCCGAGTGGCTGTTGGCAATTTACATCCCGCCCATCAGCATAACAAGGCTCCCAGTTCTCCATGGCCTGTCCTGCCTTTCTGGATTTTACACTTTATTCAGATGGCCCTTTTGACCGGGGGGAAGTGAGACTTCATTGTAGTGCAGATTTCCTTTGCAAGCTTGCTTGGTTGGCCAAAAAGTGCGTATGCGTTTTTTCCTGAATATATTCAGGAAAGAACGCATACGCCCTTTTTGGCCAAGTGCATCATTGTGGACGTTCTGCCTCTTTTCCTATGCTTTAAATGCCATCCAGTCTACCTCCTGAAATCGGTTTCCTGCAATTCTGCCCCGCTTTGAAGTCCACTTGGCAGCCTTACTTCAGTATATTTTTGGACGATAGCTGTCATTTATAACTCTGCAGGTTTGTGAATTACAGTGCCCCTGAGCTCCTTTCTTCAACTCGCTTTCTTGTGAGCTGGTCGCAGCACCGCAGGATTCCTTCAGGCCCTAATCTGGTTCCGGCACGGCACGCTGAGCCTTTGATAAATTCCTCTTCCTGGTGGGAAATGAGAGTTAAATTTGCCCGTCCAGACACCTCCAGCTAGTCTCTCATTGGTTCTCCCTATTCCTGTTCATCTTCCGCAGAAATTGCAAACTGGGCCAAACAGGAGGTTAAAGGCACTGACTCTCCAAGTCGGGAGAGTGTTAGTAAAGCGTCTGGAATGTTGCACCCGAGTACCAGGGGACGAGAACAGAGACATATTTGAACACGTCTCCCGATCACACGGTTGATCATACTCTGGGTTCCACATGTATGTTTTAGCTGAAGGAAGAATCCCTTAAACCTGGAGAGTTGAGACCCGTGGAATGGGTACCATGCAATATAACTTCAAAGGGTCTTCATTTGGTCACCGAACCTCTCCAATCATATCACTGCTGCGTTTATGTCCCTGTACACACACTTGATTCTCTTTCGGAGACATAGCAATCCATAGGTTTTAAGATACTTACTAGTCAGGTACATTCTTAGGCGTTTAATATGGGGTGTTGAGTCCATTTCATTGAGCAAGGAGTAGCTCTTGTCTATTCCATATTTGGCTTAAGGAACTTTATCTGTGCTCATTTCAATCTCTGGTTTTAGGCAGCACCCCAACTCACATTTCCCCTTAGCAAGCATAAGTTGGTTTTCTAAATTTGAGACCCTGTTCTGTTTTGTATTTCAGTTCCTGTGTAGCCAAGTTTACATTCCGTGTATTAGTGATATCTTATGATGTTTCTTTTTCTGTGTGACTTATTTCAGTTAGAATCATCATACCTGAATCCACTCATTATGCTGCTACGGGCCTGATGACATAGATTTCATTGCTGAGTGATATTGCATTGTACGTAAGTACCACAACTTCTTTATCCATTATTCACTTTCTGCGATATTGAACTTGTACCGTAAACGAGGTTCTTGTAAACAGAGCCGTCCCAAACTTTGGGGTGGCTGTGTCTTTTTGATTTTAATTTCCCTAAGCTATAGGACCATAAGTGGAAGTGCCCTAGGCTCTGTTGCTTTGTTTTTTAGATGTTTCAGGAAACACCATACACTTGTCCTGAGTGGTGTTGGCAATTTACATCCCGCCCATCAGCATAACAAGGCTCCCAGTTCTCCATGGCCTGTCCTGCCTTTCTGGATTTTACACTTTTTTCAGATGGCCCTTTTGACCGGGGGGAAGTGAGACTTCATTGTAGTGCAGATTTCCTTTGCAAGCTTGCTTGGTTGGCCAAAAAGGGCATATGCGTTTTTTCCTGAATATATTCAGGAAAAAACGCATACGCCCTTTTTGGCCAAGTGCATCATTGTGGACGTTCTGCCTCTTTTCCTATGCTTTAAATGCAATCCAGTCTACCTCCTGAAATTGGTTTCCTGCAATTCTGCCCCGCTTTGAAGTCCACTTGGCAACCTTACTTCAGTATATTTTTGGACGATAGCTGTCATTTATAACTCTGCAGGTTTGTGAATTACAGTGCCCCTGAGCTCCTTTCTTCAACTCGCCTTCTTGTGAGCTTGCCGCAACACCGCAGGATTGCTTAAGGCCCTAATCTTGTTCCGGCACGGCACGCTGAGCCTTTGGTTAATTCCTCTTCCTGGTGGGAAATGAGAGTTAAATTTGCCCGTCCAGACACCTCCAGCTAGTCTCTCATTGGTTCTCCCTATTCCTGTTCATCTTCCACAGAAATTGCAAACTGGGCCAAACAGGAGTTTAAAGGCACTGACTCTCCAAGTCGGGAGAGTGTTATTAAAGCGTCTGGAATGTTGCACCCGAGTACCAGGGGTCGAAAACTGAGACATATTTGAACACGTCTCCCGATCACACGGTGGATCATATTCTGGGTTCCACATGCATGTTTTAGCTGAAGGAAGAATCCCTTAAACCTGGAGAGTTGAGACCCTTGGAATGGGTACCATGCAATATGACTTCAAAGAGTCTTCATTTGCTCACCGAACCTCTCCAATCCTATCACTGCTGCGTTTATGCCCCTGTACACATGCTTGATATTCTTTCGGAGACATAGCAATCCATAGGTTTTAAGATACTTACTAGTTAGGTGCATTCTTACGCTTTTAATATGGGGTGTTGAGCGCATTTCGTTGAACAAGGAGTAGCTCTTATCTATTACATATATGGCTTAAGGAACTTTATCTGTGCTCATTTCAATCTCTGGTTTAATGCAACACCCCAACTCACAGTTCCCCTTAGCAAGCATAAGTTGGTTTTCTAAATTTGAGACCCTGTTCTGTTTTGTAATTCAGTTCCTGTGTAGCCAAGTTTACATTCCGTGTATTAGTGATATCTTATGATGTTTCTTTTTCTGTGTGACTTACTTCAGTTAGAATCATCATACCTGAATCCACTCATTATGCTGCTACGGGCCTGATGACATAGATTTCATTGGTGAGTGATATTCCATTGTACGTAAGTACCACAACTTCTTTATCCATTATTCACTTTCTGTGATATTGAACTGGTTCCGTAAACGAGGTTTTTGTAAAGACAGCCCTCCCAAACTTTGGAGTGGCTGTGTCTTTTTGATTTTAATTTCCATAAGCTATAGGACCATAAGTGGAAGTGCCCTAGGCTCTGTTGCTTTGTTTTTTAGATGTTTCAGGAAACACCATACACTTCTCCCGAGTGGCTGTTGGCAATTTACATCCCGCCCATCAGCATAACAAGGCTCCCAGTTCTCCATGGCCTGTCCTGCCTTTCTGGATTTTACACTTTATTCAGATGGCCCTTTTGACTGGGGGGAAGTGAGACTTCATTGTAGTGCAGATTTCCTTTGCAAGCTTGCTTGGTTGGCCAAAAAGGGCGTATGCGTTTTTTCCTGAATATATTCAGGAAAAAACGCATACGCCCTTTTTGGCCAAGTGCATCATTGTGGACGTTCTGCCTCTTTTCCTATGCTTTAAATGCAATCCAGTCTACCTCCTGAAATCGGTTTCCTGCAATTCTGCCCCACTTTGAAGTCCACTTGGCAGCCTTACTTCAGTATATTTTTGGACGATAGCTGTCATTTATAACTCTGCAGGTTTGTGAATTACAGTGCCCCTGAGCTCCTTTCTTCAACTCGCTTTCTTGTGAGCTGGCCGCAACACCACAGGATTGCTTCAGGCCCTAATCTGGTTCCGGCACGGCACGCTGAGCCTTTGGTTAATTCCTCTTCCTGGTGGGAAATGAGAGTTAAATTTGCCCGTCCAGACACCTCCAGCTAGTCTCTCATTGGTTCTCCCTATTCCTGTTCATCTTCCACAGAAATTGCAAACTGAGCCAAACAGGAGGTTAAAGGCACTGACTCTCCAAGTCGGGAGAGTGTTAGTAAAGCGTCTGGAATGTTGCACCCGAGTACCAGGGGTCGAAAACTGAGACATATTTGAACACGTCTCCCGATCACACGGTGGATCATACTCTGGGTTCCACATGCATGTTTTAGCTGAAGGAAGAATCTCTTAAACCTGGAGAGTTGAGACCCGTGGAATGGGTACCATGCAATATGACTTCAAAGGGTCTTCATTTGCTCACCGAACCTCTGCAATCCTATCACTGCTGCATTTATGCCCCTGTACACACGCTTCATTCTCTTTCCAAGACATAGCAATCCATAGGTTTTAAGATACTTACTAGTCAGGTACATTCTTAGGCGTTTAATATGGGGTGTTGAGTCCATTTCATTGAGCAAGGAGTAGCTCTTGTCTATTCCATATTTGGCTTAAGGAACTTTATCTGTGCTCATTTCAATCTCTGGTTTTAGGCAGCATCCCAACTCACCTTTCCCCTTAGCAAGCGTAAGTTGGTTTTCTAAATTTGAGACCCTGTTCTGTTTTGTAATTCAGTTCCTGTGTAGCCAAGTTTACATTCCGTGTATTAGGGATATCTTATGTTGTTTCTTTTTCTGTGTGAATTATTTCAGTTAGAATCATCATACCTGAATACACTCATTATGCTGCTACGGGCCTGATGACATAGATTTCATTGCTGAGTGATATTGCATTGTACGTAAGTACCACAACTTCTTTATCTATTATTCACTTTCTGTGATATTGAACTTGTACCGTAAACGAGGTTCTTGTAAACAGAGCCGTCCGAAACTTTGGGGTGGCTGTGTCTTTTTGATTTTAATTTCCATAAGCTATAGGACCATAAGTGGAAGTGCCCAGGCTCTGTTGCTTTGTTTTCTAGATGTTTCAGGAAACACCATACACTTCTCCCGAGTGGCTGTTGGCAATTTACATCCCGCCCATCAGCATAACAAGGCTCCCAGTTCTCCATGGCCTGTCCTGCCTTTCTGGATTTTACACTTTTTTCAGATGGCCCTTTTGACCGGGGGGAAGTGAGACTTCATTGTAGTGCAGATTTCCTTTGCAAGCTTGCTTGGTTGGCCAAAAAGGGCGTATGCGTTTTTTCCTGAATATATTCAGGAAAAAACGCATACGCCCTTTTTGGCCAAGTGCATCATTGTGGACGTTCTGCCTCTTTTCCTATGCTTTAACTGCAATTCCAGTCTACCTCCTGAAATCGGTTTCCTGCAATTCTGCCCCGCTTTCAAGTCCTCTTGGCAGCCTTACTTCAGTATATTTTTGGACGATAGCTGTCATTTATAACTCTGCAGGTTTGTGAATTACAGTGCCCCTGAGCTCCTTTCTTCAACTCGCTTTCTTGTGAGCTGGTCGCAACACCGCAGGATTGCTTCAGGCCCTAATCTGGTTCCGGCACGGCACGCTGAGCCTTTGGTTAATTCCTCTTCCTGGTGGGAAATGAGAGTTAAATTTGTCCGTCCAGACACCTCCAGCTAGTCTCTCATTGGTTCTCCCTATTCCTGTTCATCTTCCGCAGAAATTGCAAACTGGGCCAAACAGGAGGTTAAAGGCACTGACTCTCCAAGTCGGGAGAGTGTTAGTAAAGCGTCTGGAATGTTGCACCCGAGTACCAGGGGACGAGAACTGAGACATATTTGAACACGTCTCCCGATCACATGGTGGATCATACTCTGGGTTCCACATGCATGTTTTAGCTGAAGGAAGAATCCCTTAAACCTGGAGAGTTGAGACCCGTGGAATGGGTACCATGCAATATGACTTCAAAGGGTCTTCATTTGCTCACCGAACCTCTCCAATCCTATCACTGCTGCATTTATGCCCCTGTACACACGCTTGATTCTCTTTCCAAGACATAGCAATCCATAGGTTTTAAGATACTTACTAGTCAGGTACATTCTTAGGCGTTTAATATGGGGTGTTGAGTCCATTTCATTGAGCAAGGAGTAGCTCTTGTCTATTCCATATTTGGCTTAAGGAACTTTATCTGTGCTCATTTCAATCTCTGGTTTTAGGCAGCACCCCAACTCACCTTTCCCCTTAGCAAGCATAAGTTGGTTTTCTAAATTTGAAACCCTGTTCTGTTTTGTAATTCAGTTCCTGTGTAGCCAAGTTTACATTCCGTGTATTAGTGATATCTTATGTTGTTTCTTTTTCTGTGTGACTTATTTCAGTTAGAATCATCATACCTGAATCCACTCATTATGCTGCTACGGGCCTGATGACATAGATTTCATTGCTGAGTGATATTGCATTGTACGTAAGTACCACAACTTCTTTATCCATTACTCACTTTCTGTGATATTGAACTTGTACCGTAAACGAGGTTCTTGTAAACAGAGCCGTCCCAAACTTTGGGGTGGCTGTGTCTTTTTGATTTTAATTTCCCTAAGCTATAGGACCATAAGTGGAAGTGCCCTAGGCTCTGTTGCTTTGTTTTTTAGATGTTTCAGGAAACACCATACACTTCTCCCGAGTGGCTGTTGGCAATTTACATCCCGCCCATCAGCATAACAAGGCTCCCAGTTCTCCATGGCCTGTCCTGCCTTTCTGGATTTTACACTTTATTCAGATGGCCCTTTTGACCGGGGGGAAGTGAGACTTCATTGTAGTGCAGATTTCCTTTGCAAGCTTGCTTGGTTGGCCAAAAAGTGCGTATGCGTTTTTTCCTGAATATATTCAGGAAAAAACGCATACGCCCTTTTTGGCCAAGTGCATCATTGTGGACGTTCTGCCTCTTTTCCTATGCTTTAAATGCCATCCAGTCTACCTCCTGAAATCGGTTTCCTGCAATTCTGCCCCGCTTTGAAGTCCACTTGGCAGCCTTACTTCAGTATAGTTTTGGACGATAGCTGTCATTTATAACTCTGCAGGTTTGTGAATTACAGTGCCCCTGAGCTCCTTTCTTCAACTCGCTTTCTTGTGAGCTGGTCGCAACACCGCAGGATTGCTTCAGGCCCTAATCTGGTTCCGGCACGGCACGCTGAGCCTTTGGTTAATTCCTCTTCCTGGTGGGAAATGAGAGTTAAATTTGTCCGTCCAGACACCTCCAGCTAGTCTCTCATTGGTTCTCCCTATTCCTGTTCATCTTCCGCAGAAATTGCAAACTGGGCCAAACAGGAGGTTAAAGGCACTGACTCTCCAAGTCGGGAGAGTGTTAGTAAAGCGTCTGGAATGTTGCACCCGAGTACCAGGGGACGAGAACTGAGACATATTTGAACACGTCTCCCGATCACACGGTGGATCATACTCTGGGTTCCACATGCATGTTTTAGCTGAAGGAAGAATCCCTTAAACCTGGAGAGTTGAGACCCGTGGAATGGGTACCATGCAATATGACTTCAAAGGGTCTTCATTTGCTCACCGAACCTCTCCAATCCTATCACTGCTGCATTTATGCCCCTGTACACACGCTTGATTCTCTTTCCAAGACATAGCAATCCATAGGTTTTAAGATACTTACTAGTCAGGTACATTCTTAGGCGTTTAATATGGGGTGTTGAGTCCATTTCATTGAGCAAGGAGTAGCTCTTGTCTATTCCATATTTGGCTTAAGGAACTTTATCTGTGCTCATTTCAATCTCTGGTTTTAGGCAGCACCCCAACTCACCTTTCCCCTTAGCAAGCATAAGTTGGTTTTCTAAATTTGAAACCCTGTTCTGTTTTGTAATTCAGTTCCTGTGTAGCCAAGTTTACATTCCGTGTATTAGTGATATCTTATGTTGTTTCTTTTTCTGTGTGACTTATTTCAGTTAGAATCATCATACCTGAATCCACTCATTATGCTGCTACGGGCCTGATGACATAGATTTCATTGCTGAGTGATATTGCATTGTACGTAAGTACCACAACTTCTTTATCCATTACTCACTTTCTGTGATATTGAACTTGTACCGTAAACGAGGTTCTTGTAAACAGAGCCGTCCCAAACGTTGGGGTGGCTGTGTCTTTTTGATTTTAATTTCCCTAAGCTATAGGACCATAAGTGGAAGTGCCCTAGGCTCTGTTGCTTTGTTTTTTAGATGTTTCAGGAAACACCATACACTTCTCCCGAGTGGCTGTTGGCAATTTACATCCCGCCCATCAGCATAACAAGGCTCCCAGTTCTCCATGGCCTGTCCTGCCTTTCTGGATTTTACACTTTATTCAGATGGCCCTTTTGACCGGGGGGAAGTGAGACTTCATTGTAGTGCAGATTTCCTTTGCAAGCTTGCTTGGTTGGCCAAAAAGTGCGTATGCGTTTTTTCCTGAATATATTCAGGAAAGAACGCATACGCCCTTTTTGGCCAAGTGCATCATTGTGGACGTTCTGCCTCTTTTCCTATGCTTTAAATGCCATCCAGTCTACCTCCTGAAATCGGTTTCCTGCAATTCTGCCCCGCTTTGAAGTCCACTTGGCAGCCTTACTTCAGTATATTTTTGGACGATAGCTGTCATTTATAACTCTGCAGGTTTGTGAATTACAGTGCCCCTGAGCTCCTTTCTTCAACTCGCTTTCTTGTGAGCTGGTCGCAGCACCGCAGGATTCCTTCAGGCCCTAATCTGGTTCCGGCACGGCACGCTGAGCCTTTGATAAATTCCTCTTCCTGGTGGGAAATGAGAGTTAAATTTGCCCGTCCAGACACCTCCAGCTAGTCTCTCATTGGTTCTCCCTATTCCTGTTCATCTTCCGCAGAAATTGCAAACTGGGCCAAACAGGAGGTTAAAGGCACTGACTCTCCAAGTCGGGAGAGTGTTAGTAAAGCGTCTGGAATGTTGCACCCGAGTACCAGGGGACGAGAACAGAGACATATTTGAACACGTCTCCCGATCACACGGTTGATCATACTCTGGGTTCCACATGTATGTTTTAGCTGAAGGAAGAATCCCTTAAACCTGGAGAGTTGAGACCCGTGGAATGGGTACCATGCAATATAACTTCAAAGGGTCTTCATTTGGTCACCGAACCTCTCCAATCATATCACTGCTGCGTTTATGTCCCTGTACACACACTTGATTCTCTTTCGGAGACATAGCAATCCATAGGTTTTAAGATACTTACTAGTCAGGTACATTCTTAGGCGTTTAATATGGGGTGTTGAGTCCATTTCATTGAGCAAGGAGTAGCTCTTGTCTATTCCATATTTGGCTTAAGGAACTTTATCTGTGCTCATTTCAATCTCTGGTTTTAGGCAGCACCCCAACTCACATTTCCCCTTAGCAAGCATAAGTTGGTTTTCTAAATTTGAGACCCTGTTCTGTTTTGTATTTCAGTTCCTGTGTAGCCAAGTTTACATTCCGTGTATTAGTGATATCTTATGATGTTTCTTTTTCTGTGTGACTTATTTCAGTTAGAATCATCATACCTGAATCCACTCATTATGCTGCTACGGGCCTGATGACATAGATTTCATTGCTGAGTGATATTGCATTGTACGTAAGTACCACAACTTCTTTATCCATTATTCACTTTCTGCGATATTGAACTTGTACCGTAAACGAGGTTCTTGTAAACAGAGCCGTCCCAAACTTTGGGGTGGCTGTGTCTTTTTGATTTTAATTTCCCTAAGCTATAGGACCATAAGTGGAAGTGCCCTAGGCTCTGTTGCTTTGTTTTTTAGATGTTTCAGGAAACACCATACACTTGTCCTGAGTGGTGTTGGCAATTTACATCCCGCCCATCAGCATAACAAGGCTCCCAGTTCTCCATGGCCTGTCCTGCCTTTCTGGATTTTACACTTTTTTCAGATGGCCCTTTTGACCGGGGGGAAGTGAGACTTCATTGTAGTGCAGATTTCCTTTGCAAGCTTGCTTGGTTGGCCAAAAAGGGCATATGCGTTTTTTCCTGAATATATTCAGGAAAAAACGCATACGCCCTTTTTGGCCAAGTGCATCATTGTGGACGTTCTGCCTCTTTTCCTATGCTTTAAATGCAATCCAGTCTACCTCCTGAAATTGGTTTCCTGCAATTCTGCCCCGCTTTGAAGTCCACTTGGCAACCTTACTTCAGTATATTTTTGGACGATAGCTGTCATTTATAACTCTGCAGGTTTGTGAATTACAGTGCCCCTGAGCTCCTTTCTTCAACTCGCCTTCTTGTGAGCTTGCCGCAACACCGCAGGATTGCTTAAGGCCCTAATCTTGTTCCGGCACGGCACGCTGAGCCTTTGGTTAATTCCTCTTCCTGGTGGGAAATGAGAGTTAAATTTGCCCGTCCAGACACCTCCAGCTAGTCTCTCATTGGTTCTCCCTATTCCTGTTCATCTTCCACAGAAATTGCAAACTGGGCCAAACAGGAGTTTAAAGGCACTGACTCTCCAAGTCGGGAGAGTGTTATTAAAGCGTCTGGAATGTTGCACCCGAGTACCAGGGGTCGAAAACTGAGACATATTTGAACACGTCTCCCGATCACACGGTGGATCATATTCTGGGTTCCACATGCATGTTTTAGCTGAAGGAAGAATCCCTTAAACCTGGAGAGTTGAGACCCTTGGAATGGGTACCATGCAATATGACTTCAAAGAGTCTTCATTTGCTCACCGAACCTCTCCAATCCTATCACTGCTGCGTTTATGCCCCTGTACACATGCTTGATTCTCTTTCGGAGACATAGCAATCCATAGGTTTTAAGATACTTACTAGTTAGGTGCATTCTTACGCTTTTAATATGGGGTGTTGAGCGCATTTCGTTGAACAAGGAGTAGCTCTTATCTATTACATATATGGCTTAAGGAACTTTATCTGTGCTCATTTCAATCTCTGGTTTAATGCAACACCCCAACTCACAGTTCCCCTTAGCAAGCATAAGTTGGTTTTCTAAATTTGAGACCCTGTTCTGTTTTGTAATTCAGTTCCTGTGTAGCCAAGTTTACATTCCGTGTATTAGTGATATCTTATGATGTTTCTTTTTCTGTGTGACTTACTTCAGTTAGAATCATCATACCTGAATCCACTCATTATGCTGCTACGGGCCTGATGACATAGATTTCATTGGTGAGTGATATTCCATTGTACGTAAGTACCACAACTTCTTTATCCATTATTCACTTTCTGTGATATTGAACTGGTTCCGTAAACGAGGTTTTTGTAAAGACAGCCCTCCCAAACTTTGGAGTGGCTGTGTCTTTTTGATTTTAATTTCCATAAGCTATAGGACCATAAGTGGAAGTGCCCTAGGCTCTGTTGCTTTGTTTTTTAGATGTTTCAGGAAACACCATACACTTCTCCCGAGTGGCTGTTGGCAATTTACATCCCGCCCATCAGCATAACAAGGCTCCCAGTTCTCCATGGCCTGTCCTGCCTTTCTGGATTTTACACTTTATTCAGATGGCCCTTTTGACTGGGGGGAAGTGAGACTTCATTGTAGTGCAGATTTCCTTTGCAAGCTTGCTTGGTTGGCCAAAAAGGGCGTATGCGTTTTTTCCTGAATATATTCAGGAAAAAACGCATACGCCCTTTTTGGCCAAGTGCATCATTGTGGACGTTCTGCCTCTTTTCCTATGCTTTAAATGCAATCCAGTCTACCTCCTGAAATCGGTTTCCTGCAATTCTGCCCCACTTTGAAGTCCACTTGGCAGCCTTACTTCAGTATATTTTTGGACGATAGCTGTCATTTATAACTCTGCAGGTTTGTGAATTACAGTGCCCCTGAGCTCCTTTCTTCAACTCGCTTTCTTGTGAGCTGGCCGCAACACCACAGGATTGCTTCAGGCCCTAATCTGGTTCCGGCACGGCACGCTGAGCCTTTGGTTAATTCCTCTTCCTGGTGGGAAATGAGAGTTAAATTTGCCCGTCCAGACACCTCCAGCTAGTCTCTCATTGGTTCTCCCTATTCCTGTTCATCTTCCACAGAAATTGCAAACTGAGCCAAACAGGAGGTTAAAGGCACTGACTCTCCAAGTCGGGAGAGTGTTAGTAAAGCGTCTGGAATGTTGCACCCGAGTACCAGGGGTCGAAAACTGAGACATATTTGAACACGTCTCCCGATCACACGGTGGATCATACTCTGGGTTCCACATGCATGTTTTAGCTGAAGGAAGAATCTCTTAAACCTGGAGAGTTGAGACCCGTGGAATGGGTACCATGCAATATGACTTCAAAGGGTCTTCATTTGCTCATCGAACCTCTGCAATCCTATCACTGCTGCATTTATGCCCCTGTACACACGCTTCATTCTCTTTCCAAGACATAGCAATCCATAGGTTTTAAGATACTTACTAGTCAGGTACATTCTTAGGCGTTTAATATGGGGTGTTGAGTCCATTTCATTGAGCAAGGAGTAGCTCTTGTCTATTCCATATTTGGCTTAAGGAACTTTATCTGTGCTCATTTCAATCTCTGGTTTTAGGCAGCATCCCAACTCACCTTTCCCCTTAGCAAGCGTAAGTTGGTTTTCTAAATTTGAGACCCTGTTCTGTTTTGTAATTCAGTTCCTGTGTAGCCAAGTTTACATTCCGTGTATTAGGGATATCTTATGTTGTTTCTTTTTCTGTGTGAATTATTTCAGTTAGAATCATCATACCTGAATACACTCATTATGCTGCTACGGGCCTGATGACATAGATTTCATTGCTGAGTGATATTGCATTGTACGTAAGTACCACAACTTCTTTATCTATTATTCACTTTCTGTGATATTGAACTTGTACCGTAAACGAGGTTCTTGTAAACAGAGCCGTCCCAAACTTTGGGGTGGCTGTGTCTTTTTGATTTTAATTTCCATAAGCTATAGGACCATAAGTGGAAGTGCCCTAGGCTCTGTTGCTTTGTTTTCTAGATGTTTCAGGAAACACCATACACTTCTCCCGAGTGGCTGTTGGCAATTTACATCCCGCCCATCAGCATAACAAGGCTCCCAGTTCTCCATGGCCTGTCCTGCCTTTCTGGATTTTACACTTTTTTCAGATGGCCCTTTTGACCGGGGGGAAGTGAGACTTCATTGTAGTGCAGATTTCCTTTGCAAGCTTGCTTGGTTGGCCAAAAAGGGCGTATGCGTTTTTTCCTGAATATATTCAGGAAAAAACGCATACGCCCTTTTTGGCCAAGTGCATCATTGTGGACGTTCTGCCTCTTTTCCTATGCTTTAACTGCAATTCCAGTCTACCTCCTGAAATCGGTTTCCTGCAATTCTGCCCCGCTTTCAAGTCCTCTTGGCAGCCTTACTTCAGTATATTTTTGGACGATAGCTGTCATTTATAACTCTGCAGGTTTGTGAATTACAGTGCCCCTGAGCTCCTTTCTTCAACTCGCTTTCTTGTGAGCTGGTCGCAACACCGCAGGATTGCTTCAGGCCCTAATCTGGTTCCGGCACGGCACGCTGAGCCTTTGGTTAATTCCTCTTCCTGGTGGGAAATGAGAGTTAAATTTGTCCGTCCAGACACCTCCAGCTAGTCTCTCATTGGTTCTCCCTATTCCTGTTCATCTTCCGCAGAAATTGCAAACTGGGCCAAACAGGAGGTTAAAGGCACTGACTCTCCAAGTCGGGAGAGTGTTAGTAAAGCGTCTGGAATGTTGCACCCGAGTACCAGGGGACGAGAACTGAGACATATTTGAACACGTCTCCCGATCACACGGTGGATCATACTCTGGGTTCCACATGCATGTTTTAGCTGAAGGAAGAATCCCTTAAACCTGGAGAGTTGAGACCCGTGGAATGGGTACCATGCAATATGACTTCAAAGGGTCTTCATTTGCTCACCGAACCTCTCCAATCCTATCACTGCTGCATTTATGCCCCTGTACACACGCTTGATTCTCTTTCCAAGACATAGCAATCCATAGGTTTTAAGATACTTACTAGTCAGGTACATTCTTAGGCGTTTAATATGGGGTGTTGAGTCCATTTCATTGAGCAAGGAGTAGCTCTTGTCTATTCCATATTTGGCTTAAGGAACTTTATCTGTGCTCATTTCAATCTCTGGTTTTAGGCAGCACCCCAACTCACCTTTCCCCTTAGCAAGCATAAGTTGGTTTTCTAAATTTGAAACCCTGTTCTGTTTTGTAATTCAGTTCCTGTGTAGCCAAGTTTACATTCCGTGTATTAGTGATATCTTATGTTGTTTCTTTTTCTGTGTGACTTATTTCAGTTAGAATCATCATACCTGAATCCACTCATTATGCTGCTACGGGCCTGATGACATAGATTTCATTGCTGAGTGATATTGCATTGTACGTAAGTACCACAACTTCTTTATCCATTACTCACTTTCTGTGATATTGAACTTGTACCGTAAACGAGGTTCTTGTAAACAGAGCCGTCCCAAACTTTGGGGTGGCTGTGTCTTTTTGATTTTAATTTCCCTAAGCTATAGGACCATAAGTGGAAGTGCCCTAGGCTCTGTTGCTTTGTTTTTTAGATGTTTCAGGAAACACCATACACTTCTCCCGAGTGGCTGTTGGCAATTTACATCCCGCCCATCAGCATAACAAGGCTCCCAGTTCTCCATGGCCTGTCCTGCCTTTCTGGATTTTACACTTTATTCAGATGGCCCTTTTGACCGGGGGGAAGTGAGACTTCATTGTAGTGCAGATTTCCTTTGCAAGCTTGCTTGGTTGGCCAAAAAGTGCGTATGCGTTTTTTCCTGAATATATTCAGGAAAAAACGCATACGCCCTTTTTGGCCAAGTGCATCATTGTGGACGTTCTGCCTCTTTTCCTATGCTTTAAATGCCATCCAGTCTACCTCCTGAAATCGGTTTCCTGCAATTCTGCCCCGCTTTGAAGTCCACTTGGCAGCCTTACTTCAGTATAGTTTTGGACGATAGCTGTCATTTATAACTCTGCAGGTTTGTGAATTACAGTGCCCCTGAGCTCCTTTCTTCAACTCGCTTTCTTGTGAGCTGGTCGCAACACCGCAGGATTGCTTCAGGCCCTAATCTGGTTCCGGCACGGCACGCTGAGCCTTTGGTTAATTCCTCTTCCTGGTGGGAAATGAGAGTTAAATTTGTCCGTCCAGACACCTCCAGCTAGTCTCTCATTGGTTCTCCCTATTCCTGTTCATCTTCCGCAGAAATTACAAACTGGGCCAAACAGGAGGTTAAAGGCACTGACTCTCCAAGTCGGGAGAGTGTTAGTAAAGCGTCTGGAATGTTGCACCCGAGTACCAGGGGACGAGAACTGAGACATATTTGAACACGTCTCCCGATCACACGGTGGATCATACTCTGGGTTCCACATGCATGTTTTAGCTGAAGGAAGAATCCCTTAAACCTGGAGAGTTGAGACCCGTGGAATGGGTACCATGCAATATGACTTCAAAGGGTCTTCATTTGCTCACCGAACCTCTCCAATCCTATCACTGCTGCATTTATGCCCCTGTACACACGCTTGATTCTCTTTCCAAGACATAGCAATCCATAGGTTTTAAGATACTTACTAGTCAGGTACATTCTTAGGCGTTTAATATGGGGTGTTGAGTCCATTTCATTGAGCAAGGAGTAGCTCTTGTCTATTCCATATTTGGCTTAAGGAACTTTATCTGTGCTCATTTCAATCTCTGGTTTTAGGCAGCACCCCAACTCACCTTTCCCCTTAGCAAGCATAAGTTGGTTTTCTAAATTTGAAACCCTGTTCTGTTTTGTAATTCAGTTCCTGTGTAGCCAAGTTTACATTCCGTGTATTAGTGATATCTTATGTTGTTTCTTTTTCTGTGTGACTTATTTCAGTTAGAATCATCATACCTGAATCCACTCATTATGCTGCTACGGGCCTGATGACATAGATTTCATTGCTGAGTGATATTGCATTGTACGTAAGTACCACAACTTCTTTATCCATTACTCACTTTCTGTGATATTGAACTTGTACCGTAAACGAGGTTCTTGTAAACAGAGCCGTCCCAAACTTTGGGGTGGCTGTGTCTTTTTGATTTTAATTTCCCTAAGCTATAGGACCATAAGTGGAAGTGCCCTAGGCTCTGTTGCTTTGTTTTTTAGATGTTTCAGGAAACACCATACACTTCTCCCGAGTGGCTGTTGGCAATTTACATCCCGCCCATCAGCATAACAAGGCTCCCAGTTCTCCATGGCCTGTCCTGCCTTTCTGGATTTTACACTTTATTCAGATGGCCCTTTTGACCGGGGGGAAGTGAGACTTCATTGTAGTGCAGATTTCCTTTGCAAGCTTGCTTGGTTGGCCAAAAAGTGCGTATGCGTTTTTTCCTGAATATATTCAGGAAAGAACGCATACGCCCTTTTTGGCCAAGTGCATCATTGTGGACGTTCTGCCTCTTTTCCTATGCTTTAAATGCCATCCAGTCTACCTCCTGAAATCGGTTTCCTGCAATTCTGCCCCGCTTTGAAGTCCACTTGGCAGCCTTACTTCAGTATAGTTTTGGACGATAGCTGTCATTTATAACTCTGCAGGTTTGTGAATTACAGTGCCCCTGAGCTCCTTTCTTCAACTCGCTTTCTTGTGAGCTGGTCGCAGCACCGCAGGATTCCTTCAGGCCCTAATCTGGTTCCGGCACGGCACGCTGAGCCTTTGATAAATTCCTCTTCCTGGTGGGAAATGAGAGTTAAATTTGCCCGTCCAGACACCTCCAGCTAGTCTCTCATTGGTTCTCCCTATTCCTGTTCATCTTCCGCAGAAATTGCAAACTGGGCCAAACAGGAGGTTAAAGGCACTGACTCTCCAAGTCGGGAGAGTGTTAGTAAAGCGTCTGGAATGTTGCACCCGAGTACCAGGGGACGAGAACAGAGACATATTTGAACACGTCTCCCGATCACACGGTTGATCATACTCTGGGTTCCACATGTATGTTTTAGCTGAAGGAAGAATCCCTTAAACCTGGAGAGTTGAGACCCGTGGAATGGGTACCATGCAATATAACTTCAAAGGGTCTTCATTTGGTCACCGAACCTCTCCAATCATATCACTGCTGCGTTTATGTCCCTGTACACACACTTGATTCTCTTTCGGAGACATAGCAATCCATAGGTTTTAAGATACTTACTAGTCAGGTACATTCTTAGGCGTTTAATATGGGGTGTTGAGTCCATTTCATTGAGCAAGGAGTAGCTCTTGTCTATTCCATATTTGGCTTAAGGAACTTTATCTGTGCTCATTTCAATCTCTGGTTTTAGGCAGCACCCCAACTCACATTTCCCCTTAGCAAGCATAAGTTGGTTTTCTAAATTTGAGACCCTGTTCTGTTTTGTATTTCAGTTCCTGTGTAGCCAAGTTTACATTCCGTGTATTAGTGATATCTTATGATGTTTCTTTTTCTGTGTGACTTATTTCAGTTAGAATCATCATACCTGAATCCACTCATTATGCTGCTACGGGCCTGATGACATAGATTTCATTGCTGAGTGATATTGCATTGTACGTAAGTACCACAACTTCTTTATCCATTATTCACTTTCTGCGATATTGAACTTGTACCGTAAACGAGGTTCTTGTAAACAGAGCCGTCCCAAACTTTGGGGTGGCTGTGTCTTTTTGATTTTAATTTCCCTAAGCTATAGGACCATAAGTGGAAGTGCCCTAGGCTCTGTTGCTTTGTTTTTTAGATGTTTCAGGAAACACCATACACTTGTCCTGAGTGGTGTTGGCAATTTACATCCCGCCCATCAGCATAACAAGGCTCCCAGTTCTCCATGGCCTGTCCTGCCTTTCTGGATTTTACACTTTTTTCAGATGGCCCTTTTGACCGGGGGGAAGTGAGACTTCATTGTAGTGCAGATTTCCTTTGCAAGCTTGCTTGGTTGGCCAAAAAGGGCATATGCGTTTTTTCCTGAATATATTCAGGAAAAAACGCATACGCCCTTTTTGGCCAAGTGCATCATTGTGGACGTTCTGCCTCTTTTCCTATGCTTTAAATGCAATCCAGTCTACCTCCTGAAATTGGTTTCCTGCAATTCTGCCCCGCTTTGAAGTCCACTTGGCAACCTTACTTCAGTATATTTTTGGACGATAGCTGTCATTTATAACTCTGCAGGTTTGTGAATTACAGTGCCCCTGAGCTCCTTTCTTCAACTCGCCTTCTTGTGAGCTTGCCGCAACACCGCAGGATTGCTTAAGGCCCTAATCTTGTTCCGGCACGGCACGCTGAGCCTTTGGTTAATTCCTCTTCCTGGTGGGAAATGAGAGTTAAATTTGCCCGTCCAGACACCTCCAGCTAGTCTCTCATTGGTTCTCCCTATTCCTGTTCATCTTCCACAGAAATTGCAAACTGGGCCAAACAGGAGTTTAAAGGCACTGACTCTCCAAGTCGGGAGAGTGTTATTAAAGCGTCTGGAATGTTGCACCCGAGTACCAGGGGTCGAAAACTGAGACATATTTGAACACGTCTCCCGATCACATGGTGGATCATATTCTGGGTTCCACATGCATGTTTTAGCTGAAGGAAGAATCCCTTAAACCTGGAGAGTTGAGACCCTTGGAATGGGTACCATGCAATATGACTTCAAAGAGTCTTCATTTGCTCACCGAACCTCTCCAATCCTATCACTGCTGCGTTTATGCCCCTGTACACATGCTTGATTCTCTTTCGGAGACATAGCAATCCATAGGTTTTAAGATACTTACTAGTTAGGTGCATTCTTACGCTTTTAATATGGTGTGTTGAGCGCATTTCGTTGAACAAGGAGTAGCTCTTATCTGTTACATATATGGCTTAAGGAACTTTATCTGTGCTCATTTCAATCTCTGGTTTAATGCAACACCCCAACTCACAGTTCCCCTTAGCAAGCATAAGTTGGTTTTCTAAATTTGAGACCCTGTTCTGTTTTGTAATTCAGTTCCTGTGTAGCCAAGTTTACATTCCGTGTATTAGTGATATCTTATGATGTTTCTTTTTCTGTGTGAATTATTTCAGTTAGAATCATCATACCTGAATCCACTCATTATGCTGCTACGGGCCTGATGACATAGATTTCATTGGTGAGTGATATTCCATTGTACGTAAGTACCACAACTTCTTTATCTATTATTCACTTTCTGTGATATTGAACTTGTACCGTAAACGAGGTTCTTGTAAACAGAGCCGTCCGAAACTTTGGGGTGGCTGTGTCTTTTTGATTTTAATTTCCATAAGCTATAGGACCATAAGTGGAAGTGCCCTAGGCTCTGTTGCTTTGTTTTTTAGATGTTTCAGGAAACACCATACACTTCTCCCGAGTGGCTGTTGGCAATTTACATCCCGCCCATCAGCATAACAAGGCTCCCAGTTCTCCATGGCCTGTCCTGCCTTTCTGGATTTTACACTTTTTTCAGATGGCCCTTTTGACCGGGGGGAAGTGAGACTTCATTGTAGTGCAGATTTCCTTTGCAAGCTTGCTTGGTTGGCCAAAAAGGGCGTATGCGTTTTTTCCTGAATATATTCAGGAAAAAACGCATACGCCCTTTTTGGCCAAGTGCATCATTGTGGACGTTCTGCCTCTTTTCCTATGCTTTAACTGCAATTCCAGTCTACCTCCTGAAATCGGTTTCCTGCAATTCTGCCCCGCTTTCAAGTCCTCTTGGCAGCCTTACTTCAGTATATTTTTGGACGATAGCTGTCATTTATAACTCTGCAGGTTTGTGAATTACAGTGCCCCTGAGCTCCTTTCTTCAACTCGCTTTCTTGTGAGCTGGTCGCAACACCGCAGGATTGCTTCAGGCCCTAATCTGGTTCCGGCACGGCACGCTGAGCCTTTGGTTAATTCCTCTTCCTGGTGGGAAATGAGAGTTAAATTTGTCCGTCCAGACACCTCCAGCTAGTCTCTCATTGGTTCTCCCTATTCCTGTTCATCTTCCGCAGAAATTGCAAACTGGGCCAAACAGGAGGTTAAAGGCACTGACTCTCCAAGTCGGGAGAGTGTTAGTAAAGCGTCTGGAATGTTGCACCCGAGTACCAGGGGACGAGAACTGAGACATATTTGAACACGTCTCCCGATCACACGGTGGATCATACTCTGGGTTCCACATGCATGTTTTAGCTGAAGGAAGAATCCCTTAAACCTGGAGAGTTGAGACCCGTGGAATGGGTACCATGCAATATGACTTCAAAGGGTCTTCATTTGCTCACCGAACCTCTCCAATCCTATCACTGCTGCATTTATGCCCCTGTACACACGCTTGATTCTCTTTCCAAGACATAGCAATCCATAGGTTTTAAGATACTTACTAGTCAGGTACATTCTTAGGCGTTTAATATGGGGTGTTGAGTCCATTTCATTGAGCAAGGAGTAGCTCTTGTCTATTCCATATTTGGCTTAAGGAACTTTATCTGTGCTCATTTCAATCTCTGGTTTTAGGCAGCACCCCAACTCACCTTTCCCCTTAGCAAGCATAAGTTGGTTTTCTAAATTTGAAACCCTGTTCTGTTTTGTAATTCAGTTCCTGTGTAGCCAAGTTTACATTCCGTGTATTAGTGATATCTTATGTTGTTTCTTTTTCTGTGTGACTTATTTCAGTTAGAATCATCATACCTGAATCCACTCATTATGCTGCTACGGGCCTGATGACATAGATTTCATTGCTGAGTGATATTGCATTGTACGTAAGTACCACAACTTCTTTATCCATTACTCACTTTCTGTGATATTGAACTTGTACCGTAAACGAGGTTCTTGTAAACAGAGCCGTCCCAAACTTTGGGGTGGCTGTGTCTTTTTGATTTTAATTTCCCTAAGCTATAGGACCATAAGTGGAAGTGCCCTAGGCTCTGTTGCTTTGTTTTTTAGATGTTTCAGGAAACACCATACACTTCTCCCGAGTGGCTGTTGGCAATTTACATCCCGCCCATCAGCATAACAAGGCTCCCAGTTCTCCATGGCCTGTCCTGCCTTTCTGGATTTTACACTTTATTCAGATGGCCCTTTTGACCGGGGGGAAGTGAGACTTCATTGTAGTGCAGATTTCCTTTGCAAGCTTGCTTGGTTGGCCAAAAAGTGCGTATGCGTTTTTTCCTGAATATATTCAGGAAAGAACGCATACGCCCTTTTTGGCCAAGTGCATCATTGTGGACGTTCTGCCTCTTTTCCTATGCTTTAAATGCCATCCAGTCTACCTCCTGAAATCGGTTTCCTGCAATTCTGCCCCGCTTTGAAGTCCACTTGGCAGCCTTACTTCAGTATATTTTTGGACGATAGCTGTCATTTATAACTCTGCAGGTTTGTGAATTACAGTGCCCCTGAGCTCCTTTCTTCAACTCGCTTTCTTGTGAGCTGGTCGCAGCAGCGCAGGATTCCTTCAGGCCCTAATCTGGTTCCGGCACGGCACGCTGAGCCTTTGATAAATTCCTCTTCCTGGTGGGAAATGAGAGTTAAATTTGCCCGTCCAGACACCTCCAGCTAGTCTCTCATTGGTTCTCCCTATTCCTGTTCATCTTCCGCAGAAATTGCAAACTGGGCCAAACAGGAGGTTAAAGGCACTGACTCTCCAAGTCGGGAGAGTGTTAGTAAAGCGTCTGGAATGTTGCACCCGAGTACCAGGGGACGAGAACAGAGACATATTTGAACACGTCTCCCGATCACACGGTTGATCATACTCTGGGTTCCACATGTATGTTTTAGCTGAAGGAAGAATCCCTTAAACCTGGAGAGTTGAGACCCGTGGAATGGGTACCATGCAATATAACTTCAAAGGGTCTTCATTTGGTCACCGAACCTCTCCAATCATATCACTGCTGCGTTTATGTCCCTGTACACACACTTGATTCTCTTTCGGAGACATAGCAATCCATAGGTTTTAAGATACTTACTAGTCAGGTACATTCTTAGGCGTTTAATATGGGGTGTTGAGTCCATTTCATTGAGCAAGGAGTAGCTCTTGTCTATTCCATATTTGGCTTAAGGAACTTTATCTGTGCTCATTTCAATCTCTGGTTTTAGGCAGCACCCCAACTCACATTTCCCCTTAGCAAGCATAAGTTGGTTTTCTAAATTTGAGACCCTGTTCTGTTTTGTATTTCAGTTCCTGTGTAGCCAAGTTTACATTCCGTGTATTAGTGATATCTTATGATGTTTCTTTTTCTGTGTGACTTATTTCAGTTAGAATCATCATACCTGAATCCACTCATTATGCTGCTACGGGCCTGATGACATAGATTTCATTGCTGAGTGATATTGCATTGTACGTAAGTACCACAACTTCTTTATCCATTATTCACTTTCTGCGATATTGAACTTGTACCGTAAACGAGGTTCTTGTAAACAGAGCCGTCCCAAACTTTGGGGTGGCTGTGTCTTTTTGATTTTAATTTCCCTAAGCTATAGGACCATAAGTGGAAGTGCCCTAGGCTCTGTTGCTTTGTTTTTTAGATGTTTCAGGAAACACCATACACTTGTCCTGAGTGGTGTTGGCAATTTACATCCCGCCCATCAGCATAACAAGGCTCCCAGTTCTCCATGGCCTGTCCTGCCTTTCTGGATTTTACACTTTTTTCAGATGGCCCTTTTGACCGGGGGGAAGTGAGACTTCATTGTAGTGCAGATTTCCTTTGCAAGCTTGCTTGGTTGGCCAAAAAGGGCATATGCGTTTTTTCCTGAATATATTCAGGAAAAAACGCATACGCCCTTTTTGGCCAAGTGCATCATTGTGGACGTTCTGCCTCTTTTCCTATGCTTTAAATGCAATCCAGTCTACCTCCTGAAATTGGTTTCCTGCAATTCTGCCCCGCTTTGAAGTCCACTTGGCAACCTTACTTCAGTATATTTTTGGACGATAGCTGTCATTTATAACTCTGCAGGTTTGTGAATTACAGTGCCCCTGAGCTCCTTTCTTCAACTCGCCTTCTTGTGAGCTTGCCGCAACACCGCAGGATTGCTTAAGGCCCTAATCTTGTTCCGGCACGGCACGCTGAGCCTTTGGTTAATTCCTCTTCCTGGTGGGAAATGAGAGTTAAATTTGCCCGTCCAGACACCTCCAGCTAGTCTCTCATTGGTTCTCCATATTCCTGTTCATCTTCCACAGAAATTGCAAACTGGGCCAAACAGGAGTTTAAAGACACTGACTCTCCAAGTCGGGAGAGTGTTATTAAAGCGTCTGGAATGTTGCACCCGAGTACCAGGGGTCGAAAACTGAGACATATTTGAACACGTCTCCCGATCACACGGTGGATCATATTCTGGGTTCCACATGCATGTTTTAGCTGAAGGAAGAATCCCTTAAACCTGGAGAGTTGAGACCCTTGGAATGGGTACCATGCAATATGACTTCAAAGAGTCTTCATTTGCTCACCGAACCTCTCCAATCCTATCACTGCTGCGTTTATGCCCCTGTACACATGCTTGATTCTCTTTCGGAGACATAGCAATCCATAGGTTTTAAGATACTTACTAGTTAGGTGCATTCTTACGCTTTTAATATGGGGTGTTGAGCGCATTTCGTTGAACAAGGAGTAGCTCTTATCTATTACATATATGGCTTAAGGAACTTTATCTGTGCTCATTTCAATCTCTGGTTTAATGCAACACCCCAACTCACAGTTCCCCTTAGCAAGCATAAGTTGGTTTTCTAAATTTGAGACCCTGTTCTGTTTTGTAATTCAGTTCCTGTGTAGCCAAGTTTACATTCCGTGTATTAGTGATATCTTATGATGTTTCTTTTTCTGTGTGACTTACTTCAGTTAGAATCATCATACCTGAATCCACTCATTATGCTGCTACGGGCCTGATGACATAGATTTCATTGGTGAGTGATATTCCATTGTACGTAAGTACCACAACTTCTTTATCCATTATTCACTTTCTGTGATATTGAACTGGTTCCGTAAACGAGGTTTTTGTAAAGACAGCCCTCCCAAACTTTGGAGTGGCTGTGTCTTTTTGATTTTAATTTCCATAAGCTATAGGACCATAAGTGGAAGTGCCCTAGGCTCTGTTGCTTTGTTTTTTAGATGTTTCAGGAAACACCATACACTTCTCCCGAGTGGCTGTTGGCAATTTACATCCCGCCCATCAGCATAACAAGGCTCCCAGTTCTCCATGGCCTGTCCTGCCTTTCTGGATTTTACACTTTATTCAGATGGCCCTTTTGACTGGGGGGAAGTGAGACTTCATTGTAGTGCAGATTTCCTTTGCAAGCTTGCTTGGTTGGCCAAAAAGGGCGTATGCGTTTTTTCCTGAATATATTCAGGAAAAAACGCATACGCCCTTTTTGGCCAAGTGCATCATTGTGGACGTTCTGCCTCTTTTCCTATGCTTTAAATGCAATCCAGTCTACCTCCTGAAATCGGTTTCCTGCAATTCTGCCCCACTTTGAAGTCCACTTGGCAGCCTTACTTCAGTATATTTTTGGACGATAGCTGTCATTTATAACTCTGCAGGTTTGTGAATTACAGTGCCCCTGAGCTCCTTTCTTCAACTCGCTTTCTTGTGAGCTGGCCGCAACACCACAGGATTGCTTCAGGCCCTAATCTGGTTCCGGCACGGCACGCTGAGCCTTTGGTTAATTCCTCTTCCTGGTGGGAAATGAGAGTTAAATTTGCCCGTCCAGACACCTCCAGCTAGTCTCTCATTGGTTCTCCCTATTCCTGTTCATCTTCCACAGAAATTGCAAACTGAGCCAAACAGGAGGTTAAAGGCACTGACTCTCCAAGTCGGGAGAGTGTTAGTAAAGCGTCTGGAATGTTGCACCCGAGTACCAGGGGTCGAAAACTGAGACATATTTGAACACGTCTCCCGATCACACGGTGGATCATACTCTGGGTTCCACATGCATGTTTTAGCTGAAGGAAGAATCTCTTAAACCTGGAGAGTTGAGACCCGTGGAATGGGTACCATGCAATATGACTTCAAAGGGTCTTCATTTGCTCACCGAACCTCTGCAATCCTATCACTGCTGCATTTATGCCCCTGTACACACGCTTCATTCTCTTTCCAAGACATAGCAATCCATAGGTTTTAAGATACTTACTAGTCAGGTACATTCTTAGGCGTTTAATATGGGGTGTTGAGTCCATTTCATTGAGCAAGGAGTAGCTCTTGTCTATTCCATATTTGGCTTAAGGAACTTTATCTGTGCTCATTTCAATCTCTGGTTTTAGGCAGCATCCCAACTCACCTTTCCCCTTAGCAAGCGTAAGTTGGTTTTCTAAATTTGAGACCCTGTTCTGTTTTGTAATTCAGTTCCTGTGTAGCCAAGTTTACATTCCGTGTATTAGGGATATCTTATGTTGTTTCTTTTTCTGTGTGAATTATTTCAGTTAGAATCATCATACCTGAATACACTCATTATGCTGCTACGGGCCTGATGACATAGATTTCATTGCTGAGTGATATTGCATTGTACGTAAGTACCACAACTTCTTTATCTATTATTCACTTTCTGTGATATTGAACTTGTACCGTAAACGAGGTTCTTGTAAACAGAGCCGTCCCAAACTTTGGGGTGGCTGTGTCTTTTTGATTTTAATTTCCATAAGCTATAGGACCATAAGTGGAAGTGCCCTAGGCTCTGTTGCTTTGTTTTCTAGATGTTTCAGGAAACACCATACACTTCTCCCGAGTGGCTGTTGGCAATTTACATCCCGCCCATCAGCATAACAAGGCTCCCAGTTCTCCATGGCCTGTCCTGCCTTTCTGGATTTTACACTTTTTTCAGATGGCCCTTTTGACCGGGGGGAAGTGAGACTTCATTGTAGTGCAGATTTCCTTTGCAAGCTTGCTTGGTTGGCCAAAAAGGGCGTATGCGTTTTTTCCTGAATATATTCAGGAAAAAACGCATACGCCCTTTTTGGCCAAGTGCATCATTGTGGACGTTCTGCCTCTTTTCCTATGCTTTAACTGCAATTCCAGTCTACCTCCTGAAATCGGTTTCCTGCAATTCTGCCCCGCTTTCAAGTCCTCTTGGCAGCCTTACTTCAGTATATTTTTGGACGATAGCTGTCATTTATAACTCTGCAGGTTTGTGAATTACAGTGCCCCTGAGCTCCTTTCTTCAACTCGCTTTCTTGTGAGCTGGTCGCAACACCGCAGGATTGCTTCAGGCCCTAATCTGGTTCCGGCACGGCACGCTGAGCCTTTGGTTAATTCCTCTTCCTGGTGGGAAATGAGAGTTAAATTTGTCCGTCCAGACACCTCCAGCTAGTCTCTCATTGGTTCTCCCTATTCCTGTTCATCTTCCGCAGAAATTGCAAACTGGGCCAAACAGGAGGTTAAAGGCACTGACTCTCCAAGTCGGGAGAGTGTTAGTAAAGCGTCTGGAATGTTGCACCCGAGTACCAGGGGACGAGAACTGAGACATATTTGAACACGTCTCCCGATCACACGGTGGATCATACTCTGGGTTCCACATGCATGTTTTAGCTGAAGGAAGAATCCCTTAAACCTGGAGAGTTGAGACCCGTGGAATGGGTACCATGCAATATGACTTCAAAGGGTCTTCATTTGCTCACCGAACCTCTCCAATCCTATCACTGCTGCATTTATGCCCCTGTACACACGCTTGATTCTCTTTCCAAGACATAGCAATCCATAGGTTTTAAGATACTTACTAGTCAGGTACATTCTTAGGCGTTTAATATGGGGTGTTGAGTCCATTTCATTGAGCAAGGAGTAGCTCTTGTCTATTCCATATTTGGCTTAAGGAACTTTATCTGTGCTCATTTCAATCTCTGGTTTTAGGCAGCACCCCAACTCACCTTTCCCCTTAGCAAGCATAAGTTGGTTTTCTAAATTTGAAACCCTGTTCTGTTTTGTAATTCAGTTCCTGTGTAGCCAAGTTTACATTCCGTGTATTAGTGATATCTTATGTTGTTTCTTTTTCTGTGTGACTTATTTCAGTTAGAATCATCATACCTGAATCCACTCATTATGCTGCTACGGGCCTGATGACATAGATTTCATTGCTGAGTGATATTGCATTGTACGTAAGTACCACAACTTCTTTATCCATTACTCACTTTCTGTGATATTGAACTTGTACCGTAAACGAGGTTCTTGTAAACAGAGCCGTCCCAAACTTTGGGGTGGCTGTGTCTTTTTGATTTTAATTTCCCTAAGCTATAGGACCATAAGTGGAAGTGCCCTAGGCTCTGTTGCTTTGTTTTTTAGATGTTTCAGGAAACACCATACACTTCTCCCGAGTGGCTGTTGGCAATTTACATCCCGCCCATCAGCATAACAAGGCTCCCAGTTCTCCATGGCCTGTCCTGCCTTTCTGGATTTTACACTTTATTCAGATGGCCCTTTTGACCGGGGGGAAGTGAGACTTCATTGTAGTGCAGATTTCCTTTGCAAGCTTGCTTGGTTGGCCAAAAAGTGCGTATGCGTTTTTTCCTGAATATATTCAGGAAAAAACGCATACGCCCTTTTTGGCCAAGTGCATCATTGTGGACGTTCTGCCTCTTTTCCTATGCTTTAAATGCCATCCAGTCTACCTCCTGAAATCGGTTTCCTGCAATTCTGCCCCGCTTTCAAGTCCTCTTGGCAGCCTTACTTCAGTATATTTTTGGACGATAGCTGTCATTTATAACTCTGCAGGTTTGTGAATTACAGTGCCCCTGAGCGCCTTTCTTCAACTCGCTTTCTTGTGAGCTGGTCGCAACACCGCAGGATTGCTTCAGGCCCTAATCTGGTTCCGGTACGGCACACTGAGCCCTTGGTTAATTCCTCTTCCTGGTGGGAAATGAGAGTTAAATTTGCCCGTCCAGACACCTCCAGCTAGTCTCTCATTGGTTCTCCCTATTCCTGTTCATCTTCCGCAGAAATTGCAAACTGGGCCAAACAGGAGGTTAAAGGCACTGACTCTCCAAGTCGGGAGAGTGTTAGTAAAGCGTCTGGAATGTTGCACCCAAGTACCAGGGGACGAGAACTGAGACATATTTGAACACGTCTCCCGATCACACGGTGGATCATACTCTGGGTTCCACATGCATGTTTTAGCTGAAGGAAGAATCCCTTAAACCTGGAGAGTTGAGACCCTTGGAATGGGTACCATGCAATATGACTTCAAAGGGTCTTCATTTGCTCACCGAACCTCTACAATCCTATCACTGCTGCATTTATGCCCCTGTACACACGCTTCATTCTCTTTCCAAGACATAGCAATCCATAGGTTTTAAGATACTTACTAGTCAGGTACATTCTTAGGCGTTTAATATGGGGTGTTGAGTCCATTTCATTGAGCAAGGAGTAGCTCTTGTCTATTCCATATTTGGCTTAAGGAACTTTATCTGTGCTCATTTCAATCTCTGGTTTTAGGCAGCACCCCAACTCACCTTTCCCCTTAGCAAGCATAAGTTGGTTTTCTAAATTTGAGACCCTGTTCTGTTTTGTAATTCAGTTCCTGTGTAGCCAAGTTTACATTCCGTGTATTAGGGATATCTTATGTTGTTTCTTTTTCTGTGTGACTTATTTCAGTTAGAATCACCATACCTGAATACACTCATTATGCTGCTACGGGCCTGATGACATAGATTTCATTGCTGAGTGATATTGCATTGTCCGTAAGTACCACAACTTCTTTATCTATTATTCACTTTCTGTGATATTGAACTTGTACCGTAAACGAGGTTCTTGTAAACAGAGCCGTCCCAAACTTTGGGGTGGCTGTGTCTTTTTGATTTTAATTTCCATAAGCTATAGGACCATAAGTGGAAGTGCCCTAGGCTCTGTTGCTTTGTTTTTTAGATGTTTCAGGAAACACCATACACTTCTCCCGAGTGGCTGTTGGCAATTTACATCCCGCCCATCAGCATAACAAGGCTCCCAGTTCTCCATGGCCTGTCCTGCCTTTCTGGATTTTACACTTTTTTCAGATGGCCCTTTTGACCGGGGGGAAGTGAGACTTCATTGTAGTGCAGATTTCCTTTGCAAGCTTGCTTGGTTGGCCAAAAAGGGCGTATGCGTTTTTTCCTGAATATATTCAGGAAAAAACGCATACGCCCTTTTTGGCCAAGTGCATCATTGTCGACGTTCTGCCTCTTTTCCTATGCTTTAAATGCAATCCAGTCTACCTCCTGAAATCGGTTTCCTGCAATTCTGCCCCGCTTTGAAGTCCACTTGGCAGCCATACTTCAGTATATTTTTGGACGATAGCTGTCATTTATAACTCTGCAGGTTTGTGAATTACAGTGCCCCTGAGCTCCTTTCTTCAACTCGCTTTCTTGTGAGCTGGCCGCAACACCGCAGGATTGCTTCAGGCCCTAATCTGGTTCCGGCACGGCACGCTGAGCCTTTGGTTAATTCCTCTTCCTGGTGGGAAATGAGAGTTAAATTTGCCCGTCCAGACACCTCCAGCTAGTCTCTCATTGGTTCTCCCTATTCCTGTTCATCTTCCGCAGAAATTGCAAACTGAGCCAAACAGGAGGTTAAAGGCACTGACTCTCCAAGTCGGGAGAGTGTTATTAAAGCTTCTGGAATGTTGCACCCGAGTACCAGGGGTCGAAAACTGAGACATATTTGAACACGTCTCCCGATCACACAGTGGATCATATTCTGGGTTCCACATGCATGTTTTAGCTGAAGGAAGAATCCCTTAAACCTGGAGAGTTGAGACCCTTGGAATGGGTACCATGCAAAATGACTTCAAAGAGTCTTCATTTGCTCACCGAACCTCTCCAATCCTATCACTGCTGCCTTTATGCCCCTGTACACATGCTTGATTCTCTTTCGGAGACATAGCAATCCATAGGTTTTAAGATACTTACTAGTCAGGTACATTTTTAGGCTTTTAATATGGGGTGTTGAGCGCATTTCGTTGAGCAAGGAGTAGCTCTTATCTATTACATATTTGGCTTAAGGAACTTTATCTGTGCTCATTTCAATCTCTGGTTTTATGCAACACCCCAACTCACATTTCCCCTTAGCAAGCATAAGTTGGTTTTCTAAATTTGAGACCCTGTTCTGTTTTGTAATTCAGTTCCTGTGTAGCCAAGTTTACATTCCGTGTATTAGTGATATCTTATGATGTTTCTTTTTCTGTGTGACTTACTTCAGTTAGAATCATCATACCTGAATCCACTCATTATGCTGCTACGGGCCTGATGACATAGATTTCATTGGTGAGTGATATTCCATTGTACGTAAGTACCACAACTTCTTTATCCATTATTCACTTTCTGTGATATTGAACTGGTTCCGTAAACGAGGTTTTTGTAAAGACAGCCCTCCCAAACTTTGGAGTGGCTGTGTCTTTTTGATTTTAATTTCCCTAAGCTATAGGACCATAAGTGGAAGTGCCCTAGGCTCTGTTGCTTTGTTTTTTAGATGTTTCAGGAAACACCATACACTTCTCCCTAGTGGCTGTTGGCAATTTACATCCCGCCCATCAGCATAACAAGGCTCCCAGTTCTCCATGGCCTGTCCTGCCTTCTGGATTTTACACTTTTTTCTGATGGCCCTTTTGACCAGGGGGAAGTGAGACTTCATTGTAGTGCAGATTTCCTTTGCAAGCTTGCTTGGTTGGCCAAAAATGGCGTATGCGTTTTTTCCTGAATATATTCAGGAAAAAACGCATACGCCATTTTTGGCCAAGTGCATCATTGTCGACGTTCTGCCTCTTTTCCTATGCTTTAACTGCAATTCCAGTCTACCTCCTGAAAGCGGTTTCCTGCAATTCTGCCCCGCTTTCAAGTCTTCTTGGCAGCCTTACTTCAGTATATTTTTGGACGAGAAGTGTCATTTATACCTCTGCAGGTTTGTGAATTACAGTGCCCCTGAGCGCCTTTCTTCAACTCGCTTTCTTGTGAGCTGGTCGCAACACCGCAGGATTGCTTCAGGCCCTAATCTGGTTCCGGTACGGCACACTGAGCCTTTGGTTAATTCCTCTTCCTGGTGGGAAATGAGAGTTAAATTTGCCCGTCCAGACACCTCCAGCTAGTCTCTCATTGGTTCTCCCTATTCCTGTTCATCTTCCACAGAAATTGCAAACTGGGCCAAACAGGAGGTTAAAGGCACTGACTCTCCAAGTCGGGAGAGTGTTAGTAAAGCGTCTGGAATGTTGCACCCAAGTACCAGGGGACGAGAACTGAGACATATTTGAACACGTCTCCCGATCACACGGTGGATCATACTCTGGGTTCCACATGCATGTTTTAGCTGAAGGAAGAATCCCTTAAACCTGGAGAGTTGAGACCCGTGGAATGGGTACCATGCAATATGACTTCAAAGGGTCTTTATTTGCTCACCGAACCTCTGCAATCCTATCACTGCTGCATTTATGCCCCTGTACACACGCTTCATTCTCTTTCCAAGACATAGCAATCCATAGGTTTTAAGATACTTACTAGTCAGGTACATTCTTAGGCGTTTAATATGGGGTGTTGAGTCCATTTCATTGAGCAAGGAGTAGCTCTTGTCTATTCCATATTTGGCTTAAGGAACTTTATCTGTGCTCATTTCAATCTCTGGTTTTAGGCAGCACCCCAACTCACCTTTCCCCTTAGCAAGCATAAGTTGGTTTTCTAAATTTGAGACCCTGTTCTGTTTTGTTATTCAGTTCCTGTGTAGCCAAGTTTACATTCCGTGTATTAGGGATATCTTATGTTGTTTCTTTTTCTGTGTGACTTATTTCAGTTATAATCATCATACCTGAATACACTCATTATGCTGCTACGGGCCTGATGACATAGATTTCATTGCTGAGTGATATTGCATTGTACGTAAGTACCACAACTTCTTTATCTATTATTCACTTTCTGTGATATTGAACTTGTACCGTAAACGAGGTTCTTGTAAACAGAGCCGTCCCAAACTTTGGGGTGGCTGTGTCTTTTTGATTTTAATTTCCATAAGCTATAGGACCATAAGTGGAAGTGCCCTAGGCTCTGTTGCTTTGTTTTTTAGATGTTTCAGGAAACACCATACACTTCTCCCAAGTGGCTGTTGGCAATTTACATCCCATCCATCAGCATAACAAGGCTCCCAGTTCTCCATGGCCTGTCCTGCCTTTCTGGATTTTACACTTTTTTCAGATGGCCCTTTTGACCGGGGGGAAGTGAGACTTCATTGTAGTGCAGATTTCCTTTGCAAGCTTGCTTGGTTGGCCAAGAAGGGCGTATGCGTTTTTTCCTGAATATATTCAGGAAAAAACGCATACGCCCTTTTTGGCCAAGTGCATCATTGTCGACGTTCTGCCTCTTTTCCTATGCTTTAAATGCAATCCAATCTACCTCCTGAAATCGGTTTCCTGCAATTCTGCCCCGCTTTGAAGTCCACTTGGCAGCCTTACTTCAGTATATTTTTGGACGATAGCTGTCATTTATAAGTCTGCATGTTTGTGAATTACAGTGCCCCTGAGCTCCTTTCTTCAACTCACTTTCTTGTGAGCTGGCCGCAACACCGCAGGATTGCTTCAGACCCTAATCTTGTTCCGGCACGGCACGCTGAGCCTTTGGTTAATTCCTCTTCCTGGTGGGAAATGAGAGTTAAATTTGCCCGTCCAGACACCTCCAGCTAGTCTCTCATTGGTTCTCCCTATTCCTGTTCATCTTCCACAGAAATTGCAAACTGGGCCAAACAGGAGGTTAAAGGCACTGACTCTCCAAATCAGGAGAGTGTTAGTAAAGCGTCTGGAATGTTGCACCCGAGTACCAGGGATCGAAACCTGAGACATATTTGAACACGTCTCCCGATCACACGGTTGATCATACTCTGGGTTCCATATGCATGTTTTAGCTGAAGTAAGAATCCCTTAAACCTGGAGAGTTGAGACCCGTGGAATGGGTACCATGCAATATGACTTCAAAGGGTCTTCATTTGCTCACCGAACCTCTCCAATCCTATCACTGCTGCGTTTATGCCCCTGTACACACGCTTGATTCTCTTTCGGAGACATAGCAATCCATAGGTTTTAAGATACTTACTAGTCAGGTACATTCTTAGGCGTTTAATATGGGGTGTTGAGTCCATTTCGTTGAGCAAGGAGTAGCTCTTGTCTATTCCATATTTGGCTTAAGGAACTTTATCTGTGTTCATTACAATCTCTGGTTTTAGGCAGCACCCCAACTCACCTTTCCCCTTAGCAAGCATAAGTTGGTTTTCTAAATTTGAGACCCTGTTCTGCTTTGTCATTCAGTTCCTGTGTAGCCAAGTTTACATTCCGTGTATTAGTGATATCTTATGATGTTTCTTTTTCTGTGTGACTTATTTCAGTTAGAATCATCATACCTGAATCCACTCATTATGCTGCTACGGGCCTGATGACATAGATTTCATTGCTGAGTGATATTGCATTGTACGTAAGTACCACAACTTCTTTATCCATTACTCACTTTCTGCGATATTGAACTTGTACCGTAAACGAGGTTCTTGTAAACAGAGCCGTCCCAAACTTTGGGGTGGCTGTGTCTTTTTGATTTTAATTTCCCTAAGCTATAGGACCATAAGTGGAAGTGCCCTAGGCTCTGTTGCTTTGTTTTTTAGATGTTTCAGGAGACACCATACACTTCTCCCGAGTGGCTGTTGGCAATTTACATCCCGCCCATCAGCATAACAAGGCTCCCAGTTCTCCATGGCCTGTCCTGCCTTCTGGATTTTACACTTTTTTCAGATGGCCCTTTTGACCGGGGGGAAGTGAGACTTCATTGTAGTGCAGATTTCCTTTGCAAGCTTGCTTGGTTGCCCAAAAAGGGCGTATGCGTTTTTTCCTGAATATATTCAGGAAAAAACGCATACGCCCTTTTTGGCCAAGTGCATCATTGTGGACGTTCTGCCTCTTTTCCTATGCTTTAACTGCAATTCCACTCTACCTCCTGAAATCGGTTTCCTGCAATTCTGCCCCGCTTTCAAGTCCTCTTGGCAGCCTTACTTCAGTATATTTTTGGACGATAGCTGTCATTTGTAACTCTGCAGGTTTGTGAATTACAGTGCCCCTGAGCTCCTTTCTTCAACTCGCTTTCTTGTGAGCTGGTCGCAACACCGCAGGATTGCTTCAGGCCCTAATCTGGTTCCGGCACGGCATGCTGAGCCTTTGGTTAATTCCTCTTCCTGGTGGGAAATGAGAGTTAAATTTGCCCGTCCAGACACCTCCAGCTAGTCTCTCATTGGTTCTCCCTATTCCTGTTCATCTTCCGCAGAAATTGCAAACTGGGCCAAACAGGAGGTTAAAGGCACTGACTCTCCAAGTCGGGAGAGTGTTAGTAAAGCGTCTGGAATGTTGCACCCGAGTACCAGGGGACGAGAACTGAGACATATTTGAACACGTCTCCCGATCGCACAGTGGATCATACTCTGGGTTCCACATGCATGTTTTAGCTGAAGGAAGAATCCCTTAAACCTGGAGAGTTGAGACCCGTGGAATGGGTACCATGCAATATGACTTCAAAGGGTCTTCATTTGCTCACCGAACCTCTCCAATCCTATCACTGCTGCGTTTATGCCCCTGTACACACCCTTGATTCTCTTTCGGAGACATAGCAATCCATAGGTTTTAAGATACTTACTAGTCAGGTACATTCTTAGGCGTTTAATATGGGGTGTTGAGTCCATTTCGTTGAGCAAGGAGTAGCTCTTGTCTATTCCATATTTGGCTTAAGGAACTTTATCTGTGTTCATTACAATCTCTGGTTTTAGGCAGCACCCCAACTCACCTTTCCCCTTAGCAAGCATAAGTTGGTTTTCTAAATTTGAGACCCTGTTCTGCTTTGTCATTCAGTTCCTGTGTAGCCAAGTTTACATTCCGTGTATTAGTGATATCTTATGATGTTTCTTTTTCTGTGTGACTTATTTCAGTTAGAATCATCATACCTGAATCCACTCATTATGCTGCTACGGGCCTGATGACATAGATTTCATTGCTGAGTGATATTGCATTGTACGTAAGTACCACAACTTCTTTATCCATTACTCACTTTCTGCGATATTGAACTTGTACCGTAAACGAGGTTCTTGTAAACAGAGCCGTCCCAAACTTTGGGGTGGCTGTGTCTTTTTGATTTTAATTTCCCTAAGCTATAGGACCATAAGTGGAAGTGCCCTAGGCTCTGTTGCTTTGTTTTTTAGATGTTTCAGGAAACACCATACACTTCTCCCGAGTGGCTGTTGGCAATTTACATCCCGCCCATCAGCATAACAAGGCTCCCAGTTCTCCATGGCCTGTCCTGCCTTCTGGATTTTACACTTTTTTCAGATGGCCCTTTTGACCGGGGGGAAGTGAGACTTCATTGTAGTGCAGATTTCCTTTGCAAGCTTGCTTGGTTGGCCAAAAAGGGCGTATGCGTTTTTTCCTGAATATATTCAGGAAAAAACGCATACGCCCTTTTTGGCCAAGTGCATCATTGTGGACGTTCTGACTCTTTTCCTATGCTTTAACTGCAATTCCAGTCTACCTCCTGAAATCGGTTTCCTGCAATTCTGCCCCGCTTTCAAGTCCTCTTGGCAGCCTTACTTCAGTATATTTTTGGACGATAGCTGTCATTTGTAACTCTGCAGGTTTGTGAATTACAGTGCCCCTGAGCTCCTTTCTTCAACTCGCTTTCTTGTGAGCTGGTCGCAACACCGCAGGATTGCTTCAGGCCCTAATCTGGTTCCGGCACGGCACGCTGAGCCTTTGGTTAATTCCTCTTCCTGGTGGGAAATGAGAGTTAAATTTGCCCGTCCAGACACCTCCAGCTAGTCTCTCATTGGTTCTCCCTATTCCTGTTCATCTTCCGCAGAAATTGCAAACTGGGCCAAACAGGAGGTTAAAGGCACTGACTCTCCAAGTCGGGAGAGTGTTAGTAAAGCGTCTGGAATGTTGCACCCGAGTACCAGGGGACGAGAACTGAGACATATTTGAACACGTCTCCCGATCGCACAGTGGATCATACTCTGGGTTCCACATGCATGTTTTAGCTGAAGGAAGAATCCCTTAAACCTGGAGAGTTGAGACCCGTGGAATGGGTACCATGCAATATGACTTCAAAGGGTCTTCATTTGCTCACCGAACCTCTCCAATCCTATCACTGCTGCGTTTATGCCCCTGTACACACCCTTGATTCTCTTTCGGAGACATAGCAATCCATAGGTTTTAAGATACTTACTAGTCAGGTACATTCTTAGGCGTTTAATATGGGGTGTTGAGTCCATTTCGTTGAGCAAGGAGTAGCTCTTGTCTATTCTATATTTGGCTTAAGGAACTTTATCTGTGTTCATTTCAATCTCTGGTTTTAGGCAGCACCCCAACTCACCTTTCCCCTTAGCAAGCATAAGTTGGTTTTCTAAATTTGAGACCCTGTTCTGTTTTGTAATTCACTTCCTGTGTAGCCAAGTTTACATTCCGTGTATTAGTGATATCTTATGATGTTTCTTTTTCTGTGTGACTTATTTCAGTTAGAATCATCATACCTGAATCCACTCATTATGCTGCTACGGGCCTGATGACATAGATTTCATTGCTGAGTGATATTGCATTGTACGTAAGTACCACAACTTCTTTATCCATTACTCACTTTCTGCGATATTGAACTTGTACCGTAAACGAGGTTCTTGTAAACAGAGCCGTCCCAAACTTTGGGGTGGCTGTGTCTTTTTGATTTTAATTTCCCTAAGCTATAGGACCATAAGTGGAAGTGCCCTAGGCTCTGTTGCTTTGTTTTTTAGATGTTTCAGGAAACACCATACACTTCTCCCGAGTGGCTGTTGGCAATTTACATCCCGCCCATCAGCATAACAAGGCTCCCAGTTCTCCATGGCCTGTCCTGCCTTCTGGATTTTACACTTTTTTCAGATGGCCCTTTTGACCGGGGGGAAGTGAGACTTCATTGTAGTGCAGATTTCCTTTGCAAGCTTGCTTGGTTGGCCAAAAAGGGCGTATGCGTTTTTTCCTGAATATATTCAGGAAAAAACGCATACGCCCTTTTTGGCCAAGTGCATCATTGTGGACGTTCTGCCTCTTTTCCTATGCTTTAACTGCAATTCCAGTCTACCTCCTGAAATCGGTTTCCTGCAATTCTGCCCCGCTTTCAAGTCCTCTTGGCAGCCTTACTTCAGTATATTTTTGGACGATAGCTGTCATTTGTAACTCTGCAGGTTTGTGAATTACAGTGCCCCTGAGCTCCTTTCTTCAACTCGCTTTCTTGTGAGCTGGTCGCAACACCGCAGGATTGCTTCAGGCCCTAATCTGGTTCCGGCACGGCACGCTGAGCCTTTGGTTAATTCCTCTTCCTGGTGGGAAATGAGAGTTAAATTTGCCCGTCCAGACACCTCCAGCTAGTCTCTCATTGGTTCTCCCTATTCCTGTTCATCTTCCGCAGAAATTGCAAACTGGGCCAAACAGGAGGTTAAAGGCACTGACTCTCCAAGTCGGGAGAGTGTTAGTAAAGCGTCTGGAATGTTGCACCCGAGTACCAGGGGACGAGAACTGAGACATATTTGAACACGTCTCCCGATCGCACAGTGGATCATACTCTGGGTTCCACATGCATGTTTTAGCTGAAGGAAGAATCCCTTAAACCTGGAGAGTTCAGACCCGTGGAATGGGTACCATGCAATATGACTTCAAAGGGTCTTCATTTGCTCACCGAACCTCTCCAATCCTATCACTGCTGTGTTTATGCCCCTGTACACACGCTTGATTCTCTTTCGGAGACATAGCAATCCATAGGTTTTAAGATACTTACTAGTCAGGTACATTCTTAGGCGTTTAATATGGGGTGTTGAGTCCATTTCGTTGAGCAAGGAGTAGCTCTTGTCTATTCCATATTTGGCTTAAGGAACTTTATCTGTGTTCATTACAATCTCTGGTTTTAGGCAGCACCCCAACTCACCTTTCCCCTTAGCAAGCATAAGTTGGTTTTCTAAATTTGAGACCCTGTTCTGCTTTGTCATTCAGTTCCTGTGTAGCCAAGTTTACATTCCGTGTATTAGTGATATCTTATGATGTTTCTTTTTCTGTGTGACTTATTTCAGTTAGAATCATCATACCTGAATCCACTCATTATGCTGCTACGGGCCTGATGACATAGATTTCATTGCTGAGTGATATTGCATTGTACGTAAGTACCACAACTTCTTTATCCATTACTCACTTTCTGCGATATTGAACTTGTACCGTAAACGAGGTTCTTGTAAACAGAGCCGTCCCAAACTTTGGGGTGGCTGTGTCTTTTTGATTTTAATTTCCCTAAGCTATAGGACCATAAGTGGAAGTGCCCTAGGCTCTGTTGCTTTGTTTTTTAGATGTTTCAGGAGACACCATACACTTCTCCCGAGTGGCTGTTGGCAATTTACATCCCGCCCATCAGCATAACAAGGCTCCCAGTTCTCCATGGCCTGTCCTGCCTTCTGGATTTTACACTTTTTTCAGATGGCCCTTTTGACCGGGGGGAAGTGAGACTTCATTGTAGTGCAGATTTCCTTTGCAAGCTTGCTTGGTTGGCCAAAAAGGGCGTATGCGTTTTTTCCTGAATATATTCAGGAAAAAACACATACGCCCTTTTTGGCCAAGTGCATCATTGTGGACGTTCTGCCTCTTTTCCTATGCTTTAACTGCAATTCCAGTCTACCTCCTGAAATCGGTTTCCTGCAATTCTGCCCCGCTTTCAAGTCCTCTTGGCAGCCTTACTTCAGTATATTTTTGGACGATAGCTGTCATTTGTAACTCTGCAGGTTTGTGAATTACAGTGCCCCTGAGCTCCTTTCTTCAACTCGCTTTCTTGTGAGCTGGTCGCAACACCGCAGGATTGCTTCAGGCCCTAATCTGGTTCCGGCACGGCACGCTGAGCCTTTGGTTAATTCCTCTTCCTGGTGGGAAATGAGAGTTAAATTTGCCCGTCCAGACACCTCCAGCTAGTCTCTCATTGGTTCTCCCTATTCCTGTTCATCTTCCGCAGAAATTGCAAACTGGGCCAAACAGGAGGTTAAAGGCACTGACTCTCCAAGTCGGGAGAGTGTTAGTAAAGCGTCTGGAATGTTGCACCCGAGTACCAGGGGATGAGAACTGAGACATATTTGAACACGTCTCCCGATCGCACAGTGGATCATACTCTGGGTTCCACATGCATGTTTTAGCTGAAGGAAGAATCCCTTAAACCTGGAGAGTTGAGACCCGTGGAATGGGTACCATGCAATATGACTTCAAAGGGTCTTCATTTGCTCACCGAACCTCTCCAATCCTATCACTGCTGCGTTTATGCCCCTGTACACACCCTTGATTCTCTTTCGGAGACATAGCAATCCATAGGTTTTAAGATACTTACTAGTCAGGTACATTCTTAGGCGTTTAATATGGGGTGTTGAGTCCATTTCGTTGAGCAAGGAGTAGCTCTTGTCTATTCTATATTTGGCTTAAGGAACTTTATCTCTGTTCATTTCAATCTCTGGTTTTAGGCAGCACCCCAACTCACCTTTCCCCTTAGCAAGCATAAGTTGGTTTTCTAAATTTGAGACCCTGTTCTGTTTTGTCATTCACTTCCTGTGTAGCCAAGTTTACATTCCGTGTATTAGTGATATCTTATGATGTTTCTTTTTCTGTGTGACTTATTTCAGTTAGAATCATCATACCTGAATCCACTCATTATGCTGCTACGGGCCTGATGACATAGATTTCATTGCTGAGTGATATTGCATTGTACGTAAGTACCACAACTTCTTTATCCATTACTCACTTTCTGCGATATTGAACTTGTACCGTAAACGAGGTTCTTGTAAACAGAGCCGTCCCAAACTTTGGGGTGGCTGTGTCTTTTTGATTTTAATTTCCCTAAGCTATAGGACCATAAGTGGAAGTGCCCTAGGCTCTGTTGCTTTGTTTTTTAGATGTTTCAGGAAACACCATACACTTCTCCCGAGTGGCTGTTGGCAATTTACATCCCGCCCATCAGCATAACAAGGCTCCCAGTTCTCCATGGCCTGTCCTGCCTTCTGGATTTTACACTTTTTTCAGATGGCCCTTTTGACCGGGGGGAAGTGAGACTTCATTGTAGTGCAGATTTCCTTTGCAAGCTTGCTTGGTTGGCCAAAAAGGGCGTATGCGTTTTTTCCTGAATATATTCAGGAAAAAACGCATACGCCCTTTTTGGCCAAGTGCATCATTGTGGACGTTCTGCCTCTTTTCCTATGCTTTAACTACAATTCCAGTCTACCTCCTGAAATCGGTTTCCTGCAATTCTGCCCCGCTTTCAAGTCCTCTTGGCAGCCTTACTTCAGTATATTTTTGGACGATAGCTGTCATTTGTAACTCTGCAGGTTTGTGAATTACAGTGCCCCTGAGCTCCTTTCTTCAACTCGCTTTCTTGTGAGCTGGTCGCAACACCGCAGGATTGCTTCAGGCCCTAATCTGGTTCCGGCACGGCACGCTGAGCCTTTGGTTAATTCCTCTTCCTGGTGGGAAATGAGAGTTAAATTTGCCCGTCCAGACACCTCCAGCTAGTCTCTCATTGGTTCTCCCTATTCCTGTTCATCTTCCGCAGAAATTGCAAACTGGGCCAAACAGGAGGTTAAAGGCACTGACTCTCCAAGTCGGGAGAGTGTTAGTAAAGCGTCTGGAATGTTGCACCCGAGTACCAGGGGACGAGAACTGAGACATATTTGAACACGTCTCCCGATCGCACAGTGGATCATACTCTGGGTTCCACATGCATGTTTTAGCTGAAGGAAGAATCCCTTAAACCTGGAGAGTTGAGACCCGTGGAATGGGTACCATGCAATATGACTTCAAAGGGTCTTCATTTGCTCACCGAACCTCTCCAATCCTATCACTGCTGTGTTTATGCCCCTGTACACACGCTTGATTCTCTTTCGGAGACATAGCAATCCATAGGTTTTAAGATACTTACTAGTCAGGTACATTCTTAGGCGTTTAATATGGGGTGTTGAGTCCATTTCGTTGAGCAAGGAGTAGCTCTTGTCTATTCCATATTTGGCTTAAGGAACTTTATCTGTGTTCATTACAATCTCTGGTTTTAGGCAGCACCCCAACTCACCTTTCCCCTTAGCAAGCATAAGTTGGTTTTCTAAATTTGAGACCCTGTTCTGCTTTGTCATTCAGTTCCTGTGTAGCCAAGTTTACATTCCGTGTATTAGTGATATCTTATGATGTTTCTTTTTCTGTGTGACTTATTTCAGTTAGAATCATCATACCTGAATCCACTCATTATGCTGCTACGGGCCTGATGACATAGATTTCATTGCTGAGTGATATTGCATTGTACGTAAGTACCACAACTTCTTTATCCATTACTCACTTTCTGCGATATTGAACTTGTACCGTAAACGAGGTTCTTGTAAACAGAGCCGTCCCAAACTTTGGGGTGGCTGTGTCTTTTTGATTTTAATTTCCCTAAGCTATAGGACCATAAGTGGAAGTGCCCTAGGCTCTGTTGCTTTGTTTTTTAGATGTTTCAGGAGACACCATACACTTCTCCCGAGTGGCTGTTGGCAATTTACATCCCGCCCATCAGCATAACAAGGCTCCCAGTTCTCCATGGCCTGTCCTGCCTTCTGGATTTTACACTTTTTTCAGATGGCCCTTTTGACCGGGGGGAAGTGAGACTTCATTGTAGTGCAGATTTCCTTTGCAAGCTTGCTTGGTTGGCCAAAAAGGGCGTATGCGTTTTTTCCTGAATATATTCAGGAAAAAACGCATACGCCCTTTTTGGCCAAGTGCATCATTGTGGACGTTCTGCCTCTTTTCCTATGCTTTAACTGCAATTCCAGTCTACCTCCTGAAATCGGTTTCCTGCAATTCTGCCCCGCTTTCAAGTCCTCTTGGCAGCCTTACTTCAGTATATTTTTGGATGATAGCTGTCATTTGTAACTCTGCAGGTTTGTGAATTACAGTGCCCCTGAGCTCCTTTCTTCAACTCGCTTTCTTGTGAGCTGGTCGCAACACCGCAGGATTGCTTCAGGCCCTAATCTGGTTCCGGCACGGCACGCTGAGCCTTTGGTTAATTCCTCTTCCTGGTGGGAAATGAGAGTTAAATTTGCCCGTCCAGACACCTCCAGCTAGTCTCTCATTGGTTCTCCCTATTCCTGTTCATCTTCCGCAGAAATTGCAAACTGGGCCAAACAGGAGGTTAAAGGCACTGACTCTCCAAGTCGGGAGAGTGTTAGTAAAGCGTCTGGAATGTTGCACCCGAGTACCAGGGGATGAGAACTGAGACATATTTGAACACGTCTCCCGATCGCACAGTGGATCATACTCTGGGTTCCACATGCATGTTTTAGCTGAAGGAAGAATCCCTTAAACCTGGAGAGTTGAGACCCGTGGAATGGGTACCATGCAATATGACTTCAAAGGGTCTTCATTTGCTCACCGAACCTCTCCAATCCTATCACTGCTGCGTTTATGCCCCTGTACACACCCTTGATTCTCTTTCGGAGACATAGCAATCCATAGGTTTTAAGATACTTACTAGTCAGGTACATTCTTAGGCGTTTAATATGGGGTGTTGAGTCCATTTCGTTGAGCAAGGAGTAGCTCTTGTCTATTCTATATTTGGCTTAAGGAACTTTATCTCTGTTCATTTCAATCTCTGGTTTTAGGCAGCACCCCAACTCACCTTTCCCCTTAGCAAGCATAAGTTGGTTTTCTAAATTTGAGACCCTGTTCTGTTTTGTCATTCACTTCCTGTGTAGCCAAGTTTACATTCCGTGTATTAGTGATATCTTATGATGTTTCTTTTTCTGTGTGACTTATTTCAGTTAGAATCATCATACCTGAATCCACTCATTATGCTGCTACGGGCCTGATGACATAGATTTCATTGCTGAGTGATATTGCATTGTACGTAAGTACCACAACTTCTTTATCCATTACTCACTTTCTGCGATATTGAACTTGTACCGTAAACGAGGTTCTTGTAAACAGAGCCGTCCCAAACTTTGGGGTGGCTGTGTCTTTTTGATTTTAATTTCCCTAAGCTATAGGACCATAAGTGGAAGTGCCCTAGGCTCTGTTGCTTTGTTTTTTAGATGTTTCAGGAAACACCATACACTTCTCCCGAGTGGCTGTTGGCAATTTACATCCCGCCCATCAGCATAACAAGGCTCCCAGTTCTCCATGGCCTGTCCTGCCTTCTGGATTTTACACTTTTTTCAGATGGCCCTTTTGACCGGGGGGAAGTGAGACTTCATTGTAGTGCAGATTTCCTTTGCAAGCTTGCTTGGTTGGCCAAAAAGGGCGTATGCGTTTTTTCCTGAATATATTCAGGAAAAAACGCATACGCCCTTTTTGGCCAAGTGCATCATTGTGGACGTTCTGCCTCTTTTCCTATGCTTTAACTGCAATTCCAGTCTACCTCCTGAAATCGGTTTCCTGCAATTCTGCCCCGCTTTCAAGTCCTCTTGGCAGCCTTACTTCAGTATATTTTTGGACGATAGCTGTCATTTGTAACTCTGCAGGTTTGTGAATTACAGTGCCCCTGAGCTCCTTTCTTCAACTCGCTTTCTTGTGAGCTGGTCGCAACACCGCAGGATTGCTTCAGGCCCTAATCTGGTTCCGGCACGGCACGCTGAGCCTTTGGTTAATTCCTCTTCCTGGTGGGAAATGAGAGTTAAATTTGCCCGTCCAGACACCTCCAGCTAGTCTCTCATTGGTTCTCCCTATTCCTGTTCATCTTCCGCAGAAATTGCAAACTGGGCCAAACAGGAGGTTAAAGGCACTGACTCTCCAAGTCGGGAGAGTGTTAGTAAAGCGTCTGGAATGTTGCACCCGAGTACCAGGGGACGAGAACTGAGACATATTTGAACACGTCTCCCGATCGCACAGTGGATCATACTCTGGGTTCCACATGCATGTTTTAGCTGAAGGAAGAATCCCTTAAACCTGGAGAGTTGAGACCCGTGGAATGGGTACCATGCAATATGACTTCAAAGGGTCTTCATTTGCTCACCGAACCTCTCCAATCCTATCACTGCTGTGTTTATGCCCCTGTACACACGCTTGATTCTCTTTCGGAGACATAGCAATCCATAGGTTTTAAGATACTTACTAGTCAGGTACATTCTTAGGCGTTTAATATGGGGTGTTGAGTCCATTTCGTTGAGCAAGGAGTAGCTCTTGTCTATTCCATATTTGGCTTAAGGAACTTTATCTGTGTTCATTACAATCTCTGGTTTAGGCAGCACCCCAACTCACCTTTCCCCTTAGCAAGCATAAGTTGGTTTTCTAAATTTGAGACCCTGTTCTGCTTTGTCATTCAGTTCCTGTGTAGCCAAGTTTACATTCCGTGTATTAGTGATATCTTATGATGTTTCTTTTTCTGTGTGACTTATTTCAGTTAGAATCATCATACCTGAATCCCCTCATTATGCTGCTACGGGCCTGATGACATAGATTTCATTGCTGAGTGATATTGCATTGTACGTAAGTACCACAACTTCTTTATCCATTACTCACTTTCTGCGATATTGAACTTGTACCGTAAACGAGGTTCTTGTAAACAGAGCCGTCCCAAACTTTGGGGTGGCTGTGTCTTTTTGATTTTAATTTCCCTAAGCTATAGGACCATAAGTGGAAGTGCCCTAGGCTCTGTTGCTTTGTTTTTTAGATGTTTCAGGAAACACCATACACTTCTCCCGAGTGGCTGTTGGCAATTTACATCCCGCCCATCAGCATAACAAGGCTCCCAGTTCTCCATGGCCTGTCCTGCCTTCTGGATTTTACACTTTTTTCAGATGGCCCTTTTGACCGGGGGGAAGTGAGACTTCATTGTAGTGCAGATTTCCTTTGCAAGCTTGCTTGGTTGGCCAAAAAGGGCGTATGCGTTTTTTCCTGAATATATTCAGGAAAAAACGCATACGCCCTTTGTGGCCAAGTGCATCATTGTGGACGTTCTGCCTCTTTTCCTATGCTTTAACTGCAATTCCAGTCTACCTCCTGAAATCGGTTTCCTGCAATTCTGCCCCGCTTTCAAGTCCTCTTGGCAGCCTTACTTCAGTATATTTTTGGACGATAGCTGTCATTTATAAGTCTGCAGGTTTTTGAATTACAGTGCCCCTGAGCTCCTTTCTTCAACTCGCTTTCTTGTGAGCTGGTCGCAACACCGCAGGATTGCTTCAGGCCCTAATCTGGTTCCGGCACGGCACGCTGAGCCTTTGGTTAATTCCTCTTCCTGGTAGGAAATGAGAGTTAAATTTGCCCGTCCAGACACCTCCAGCTAGTCTCTCATTGGTTCTCCCTATTCCTGTTCATCTTCCGCAGAAATTGCAAACTGGGCCAAACAGGAGGTTAAAGGCACTGACTCTCCAAGTCGGGAGAGTGTTAGTAAAGCGTCTGGAATGTTGCACCCGAGTACCAGGGGACGAGAACTGAGACATATTTGAACACGTCTCCCGATCGCACAGTGGATCATACTCTGGGTTCCACATGCATGTTTTAGCTGAAGGAAGAATCCCTTAAACCTGGAGAGTTGAGACCCGTGGAATGGGTACCATGCAATATGACTTCAAAGGGTCTTCATTTGCTCACCGAACCTCTCCAATCCTATCACTGCTGTGTTTATGCCCCTGTACACACGCTTGATTCTCTTTCGGAGACATAGCAATCCATAGGTTTTAAGATACTTACTAGTCAGGTACATTCTTAGGCGTTTAATATGGGGTGTTGAGTCCATTTCGTTGAGCAAGGAGTAGCTCTTGTCTATTCCATATTTGGCTTAAGGAACTTTATCTGTGTTCATTACAATCTCTGGTTTTAGGCAGCACCCCAACTCACCTTTCCCCTTAGCAAGCATAAGTTGGTTTTCTAAATTTGAGACCCTGTTCTGCTTTGTCATTCAGTTCCTGTGTAGCCAAGTTTACATTCCGTGTATTAGTGATATCTTATGATGTTTCTTTTTCTGTGTGACTTATTTCAGTTAGAATCATCATACCTGAATCCCCTCATTATGCTGCTACGGGCCTGATGACATAGATTTCATTGCTGAGTGATATTGCATTGTACGTAAGTACCACAACTTCTTTATCCATTACTCACTTTCTGCGATATTGAACTTGTACCGTAAACGAGGTTCTTGTAAACAGAGCCGTCCCAAACTTTGGGGTGGCTGTGTCTTTTTGATTTTAATTTCCCTAAGCTATAGGACCATAAGTGGAAGTGCCCTAGGCTCTGTTGCTTTGTTTTTTAGATGTTTCAGGAAACACCATACACTTCTCCCGAGTGGCTGTTGGCAATTTACATCCCGCCCATCAGCATAACAAGGCTCCCAGTTCTCCATGGCCTGTCCTGCCTTCTGGATTTTACACTTTTTTCAGATGGCCCTTTTGACCGGGGGGAAGTGAGACTTCATTGTAGTGCAGATTTCCTTTGCAAGCTTGCTTGGTTGGCCAAAAAGGGCGTATGCGTTTTTTCCTGAATATATTCAGGAAAAAACGCATACGCCCTTTGTGGCCAAGTGCATCATTGTGGACGTTCTGCCTCTTTTCCTATGCTTTAACTGCAATTCCAGTCTACCTCCTGAAATCGGTTTCCTGCAATTCTGCCCCGCTTTCAAGTCCTCTTGGCAGCCTTACTTCAGTATATTTTTGGACGATAGCTGTCATTTATAAGTCTGCAGGTTTTTGAATTACAGTGCCCCTGAGCTCCTTTCTTCAACTCGCTTTCTTGTGAGCTGGTCGCAACACCGCAGGATTGCTTCAGGCCCTAATCTGGTTCCGGCACGGCACGCTGAGCCTTTGGTTAATTCCTCTTCCTGGTAGGAAATGAGAGTTAAATTTGCCCGTCCAGACACCTCCAGCTAGTTTCTCATTGGTTCTCCCTATTCCTGTTCATCTTCCGCAGAAATTGCAAACTGGGCCAAACAGGAGGTTAAAGGCACTGACTCTCCAAGTCGGGAGAGTGTTAGTAAAGCGTCTGGAATGTTGCACCCGAGTACCAGGGGACGAGAACTGAGACATATTTGAACACGTCTCCCGATCACACGGTTGATCATACTCTGGGTTCCACATGCATGTTTTAGCTGAAGGAAGAATCCCTTAAACCTGGAGAGTTGAGACCCGTGGAATGGGTACCATGCAATATGACTTCAAAGGGTCTTCATTTGCTCACTGAAACTCTCCAATCCTATCACTGCTGCGTTTATGCCCCTGTACACACGCTTGATTCTCTTTCGGAGACACAGCAATCCATAGGTTTTAAGATACTTTCTAGTCAGGTACATTCTTAGGCATTTAATATTAGGTGTTGAGTCCATTTCGTTGAGCAAGGTGTAGCTCTTGTCTATTACATATTTGGCTTAAGGAACTTTATCTGTGCTCATTTCAATCTCTGGTTTTAGGCAGCACCCCAACTCACCTTTTCCCTTAGCAAGCATAAGTTGGTTTTCTAAATTTGAGACCCTGTTCTGTTTTGTAATTCAGTTCCTGTGTAGCCAAGATTACATTCCGTGTATTAGTGATATCTTATGATGTTTCTTTTTCTGTGTGACTTATTTCAGTTAGAATCATCATACCTGAATCCCCTCATTATGCTGCTACGGGCCTGATGACATAGATTTCATTGCTGAGTGATATTGCATTGTACGTAAGTACCACAACTTCTTTATCCATTACTCACTTTCTGTGATATTGAACTTGTACCGTAAATGAGGTTCTTGTAAACAGAGCCGTCCCAAACTTTGGGGTGGCTGTGTCTTTTTGATTTTAATTTCCCTAAGCTATAGGACCATAAGTGGAAGTGCGCTAGGCTCTGTTGCTTTGTTTTTTAGATGTTTCAGGAAACACTATACACTTCTCCCGAGTGGCTGTTGGCAATTTACATCCCGCCCATCAGCATAACAAGGCTCTCAGTTCTCCATGGCCTGTCCTGCCTTCTGGATTTTACACTTTTTTCAGATGGCCCTTTTGACCGGGGGGAAGTGAGACTTCATTGTAGTGCAGATTTCCTTTGCAAGCTTGCTTGGTTGGCCAAAAAGGGCGTATGCGTTTTTTCCTGAATATATTCAGGAAAAAACGCATACGCTCTTTTTGGCCAAGTGCATCATTGTGGACGTTCTGCCTCTTTTCCTATGCTTTAACTGCAATTCCAGTCTACCTCCTGAAATCGGTTTCCTGCAATTCTGCCCCGCTTTCAAGTCCTCTTGGCAGCCTTACTTCAGTATATTTTTGGACGATAGCTGTCATTTATAACTCTGCAGGTTTGTGAATTACAGTGCCCCTGAGCTCCTTTCTTCAACTCGCTTTCTTGTGAGCTGGTCGCAACACCGCAGGATTGCTTCAGGCCCTAATCTGGTTCCGGCACGGCACGCTGAGCCTTTGGTTAATTCCTCTTCCTGGTGGGAAATGAGAGTTAAATTTGCCCGTCCAGACACCTCCAGCTAGTCTCTCATTGGTTCTCCCTATTCCTGTTCATCTTCCGCAGAAATTGCAAACTGGGCCAAACAGGAGGTTAAAGGCACTGACTCTCCAAGTCGGGAGAGTGTTAGTAAAGCGTCTGGAATGTTGCACCCGAGTACCAGGGGACGAGAACTGAGACATATTTGAACACGTCTCCCGATCGCACAGTGGATCATACTCTGGGTTCCACATGCATGTTTTAGCTGAAGGAAGAATCCCTTAAACCTGGAGAGTTGAGACCCGTGGAATGGGTACCATGCAATATGACTTCAAAGGGTCTTCATTTGCTCACCGAACCTCTCCAATCCTATCACTGCTGCGTTTATGCCCCTGTACACACGCTTGATTCTCTTTTGGAGACATAGCAATCCATAGGTTTTAAGATACTTACTAGTCAGGTACATTCTTAGGCGTTTAATATGGGGTGTTGAGTCCATTTCGTTGAGCAAGGAGTAGCTCTTGTCTATTCTATATTTGGCTTAAGGAACTTTATCTGTGTTCATTTCAATCTCTGGTTTTAGGCAGCACCCCAACTCACCTTTACTCTTAGCAAGCATAATTTGGTTTTCTAAATTTGAGACCCTGTTCTGTTTTGTATTTCAGTTCCAGTGTAGCCAAGTTTACATTCCGTGTATTAGTGATATCTTATGATGTTTCTTTTTCTGTGTGACTTATTTCAGTTAGAATCATCATACCTGAATCCCCTCATTATGCTGCTACGCGCCTGATGACATAGATTTCATTGCTGAGTGATATTGCATTGTATGTAAGTACCACAACTTCTTTATCCATTACTCACTTTCTCCCATATTGAACTTGTACCGTAAACGAGGTTCTTGTAAACAGAGCCGTCCCAAACTTTGGGGTGGCTGTGTCTTTTTGATTTTAATTTCCCTAATCTATAGGACCTTAAGTGGAAGTGCCCTAGGCTCTGTTGCTTTATTTTTTAGATGTTTCAGGAAACACCATACACTTCTCCCGAGTGGCTGTTGGCAATTTACATACCGCCCATCAGCATAACAAGGCTCCCAGTTCTCCATGGCCTGTCCTGCCTTTCTGGATTTTACACTTTTTTCAGATGGCCCTTTTGACCGGGGGGAAGTGAGACTTCATTGTAGTGCAGATTTCCTTTGCAAGCTTGCTTGGTTGGCCAAAAAGGGCGTATGCGTTTTTTCCTGAATGTATTCAGGAAAAAATGCATATGCCCTTTTGGGCCAAGTGCATCATTGTGGACGTTCTGCCTCTTTTCCTATGCTTTAAATGCAATTCCAGTCTACCTCCTGAAATCGGTTTCCTGCAATTCTGCCCCGCTTTCAAGTCCTCTTGGCAGCCTTACTTCAGTATATTTTTGGACGATAGCTGTCATTTATAAGTCTGCAGGTTTGTGAATTACAGTGCCCCTGAGCTCCTTTCTTCAACTCGCTTTCTTGTGAGCTGGTCGCAACACCGCAGGATTGCTTCAGGCCCTAATCTGGTTCCGGCACGGCACGCTGAGCCTTTGGTTAATTCCTCTTCCTGGTGGGAAATGAGAGTTAAATTTGCCCGTCCAGACACCTCCAGCTGGTCTCTCATTGGTTCTCCCTATTCCTGTTCATCTTCCACAGAAATTGCAAACTGGGCCAAACAGGAGGTTAAAGGCACTGACTCTCCAAGTCAGGAGAGTGTTAGTAAAGCGTCTGGAATGTTGCACCCGAGTACCAGGGGTCAAAAACTGTGACATATTTGAACACGTCTCCCGATCACACGGTGGATCATACTCTGGGTTCCACATGCATGTTTTAGCTGAAGGAAGAATCCCTTAAACCTGGAGAGTTGAGACCCGTGGAATGGGTACCATGCAATATGACTTCAAAGGGTCTTCATTTGCTCACTGAACCTCTCCAATCCTATCACTGCTGCGTTTATGCCCCTGTACACACGCTTGATTCTCTTTCGGAGACACAGCAATCCATAGGTTTTAAGATACTTTCTAGTCAGGTACATTCTTAGGCATTTAATATTAGGTGTTGAGTCCATTTCGTTGAGCAAGGTGTAGCTCTTGTCTATTCCATATTTGGCTTAAGGAACTTTATGTGTGCTCATTTCAATCTCTGGTTTTAGGCAGCACCCCAACTCACCTTTTCCCTTAGCAAGCATAAGTTGGTTTTCTAAATTTGAGACCCTGTTCTGTTTTGTAATTCAGTTCCTGTGTAGCCAAGTTTACATTCCGTGTATTAGTGATATCTTATGATGTTTCTTTTTCTGTGTGACTTATTTCAGTTAGAATCATCATACCTGAATCCCCTCATTATGCTGCTATGGGCCTGATGACATAGATTTCATTGCTGAGTGATATTGCATTGTACGTAAGTACCACAACTTCTTTATCCATTACTCACTTTCTGCGATATTGAACTTGTACCGTAAACGAGGTTCTTGTAAACGGAGCCATCTCAAACTTTGGGGTGGCTGTGTCTTTTTGATTTTAATTTCCCTAAGCTATAGGACCATAAGTGGAAGTGCCCTAGGCTCTGTTGCTTTGTTTTTTAGATGTTTCAGGAAACACTATACACTTCTCCCCAGTGGCTGTTGGCAATTTACATACCGCCCATCAGCATAACAAGGCTCCCAGTTCTCCATGGCCTGTCCTGCCTTCTGGATTTTACACTTTTTTCAGATGGCCCTTTTGACCGGGGGGAAGTGAGACTTCATTGTAGTGCAGATTTCCTTTGCAAGCTTGCTTGGTTGGCCAAAAAGGGCGTATGCGTTTTTTCCTGAATATATTCAGGAAAAAACGCATACGCCCTTTTTGGCCAAGTGCATCATTGTGGACGTTCTGCCTCTTTTCCTATGCTTTAACTACAATTCCAGTCTACCTCCTGAAATCGGTTTCCTGCAATTCTGCCCCGCTTTCAAGTCCTCTTGGCAGCCTTACTTCAGTATATTTTTGGACGATAGCTGTCATTTATAACTCTGCAGGTTTGTGAATTACAGTGCCCCTGAGCTCCTTTCTTCAACTCGCTTTCTTGTGAGCTGGTCGCAACACCGCAGGATTGCTTCAGGCCCTAATCTGGTTCCGGCACGGCACGCTGAGCCTTTGGTTAATTCCTCTTCCTGGTGGGAAATGAGAGTTAAATTTGCCCGTCCAGACACCTCCAGCTAGTCTCTCATTGGTTCTCCCTATTCCTGTTCATCTTCCACAGAAATTGCAAACTGGGCCAAACAGGAGGTTAAAGGCACTGACTCTCCAAGTCGGGAGAGTGTTAGTAAAGCGTCTGGAATGTTGCACCCGAGTACCAGGGGACGACAACTGAGACATATTTGAACACGTCTCCCGCTCGCACGGTGGATCATACTCTGGGTTCCACATGCATGTTTTAGCTGAAGGAAGAATCCCTTAAACCTGGAGAGTTGAGACCCGTGGAATGGGTACCATGCAATATGACTTCAAAGGGTCTTCATTTGCTCACCGAACCTCTCCAATCCTATCACTGCTGCGTTTATGCCCCTGTACACACGCTTGATTCTCTTTCGGAGACATAGCAATCCATAGGTTTTAAGATACTTACTAGTCAGGTACATTCTTAGGCGTTTAATATGGGGTGTTGAGTCCGTTTCGTTGAGCAAGGAGTAGCTCTTGTCTATTCTATATTTGGCTTAAGGAACTTTATCTGTGTTCATTTCAATCTCTGGTTTTAGGCAGCACCCCAACTCACCTTTACGCTTAGCAAGCATAAGTTGGTTTTCTAAATTTGAGACCCTGTTCTGTTTTGTCATTCAGTTCCTGTGTAGCCAAGTTTACATTCCGTGTATTAGTGATATCTTGTGATGTTTTTTTTTCTGTGTGACTTATTTCAGTTAGAATCATCATACCTGAATCCCCTCATTATGCTGCTACGGGCCTGATGACATAGATTTCATTGCTGAGTGATATTGCATTGTACGTAAGTACCACAACTTCTTTATCCATTACTCACTTTCTGCGATATTGAACTTGTACCGTAAACGAGGTTCTTGTAAACAGAGCCGTCCCAAACTTTGGGGTGGCTGTGTCTTTTTGATTTTAATTTCCCTAAGCTATAGGACCATAAGTGGAAGTGCCCTAGGCTCTGTTGCTTTGTTTTTTCGATGTTTCAGGAAACACCATACACTTCTCCCGAGTGGCTGTTGGCAATTTACATCCCGCCCATCAGCATAACAAGGCTCCCAGTTCTCCATGGCCTGTCCTGCCTTCTGGATTTTACACTTTTTTCAGATGGCCCTTTTGACAAGGGGGAAGTGAGACTTCATTGTAGTGCAGATTTCCTTTGCAAGCTTGCTTGGTTGGCCAAAAAGTGCGTATGCGTTTTTTCCTGAATATATTCAGGAAAAAACGCATACACCCTTTTTGGCCAAGTGCATCATTGTGGACGTTCTGCCTCTTTTCCTATGCTTTAACTGCAATTCCAGTCTACCTCCTGAAATCGGTTTCTTGCAATTCTGCCCCGCTTTCAAGTCCTCTTGGCAGCCTTACTTCAGTATATTTTTGGATGATAGCTGTCATTTATAACTCTGCAGCTTTGTGAATTACAGTGCCCCTGAGCTCCTTTCTTCAATTCGCTTTCTTGTGAGCTGGCCGCAACACCGCAGGATTGCTTCAGGCCCTAATCTGGTTCCGGCACGGCACGCTGAGCCTTTGGTTAATTCCTCTTCCTGGTGGGAAATGAGAGTTAAATTTGCCCGTCCAGACACCTCCAGCTAGTCTCTCATTGGTTCTCCTTATTCCTGTTCATCTTCCACAGAAATTGCAAACTCGGCCAAACAGGAGGTTAAAGGCACTGACTCTCCAAGTCGGGAGAGTGTTATTAAAGAGTCTGGAATGTTGCACCCGAGTACCAGGGGTCGAAAACTGAGACATATTTGAACACGTCTCCCGATCACACGGTGGATCATATTCTGGGTTCCACATGCATGTTTTAGCTGAAGGAAGAATCCCTTAAACCTGGAGAGTTGAGACCCTTGGAATGGGTACCATGCAATATGACTTCAAAGGGTCTTCATTTGCTCACCGAACCTCTCCAATCCTATCACTGCTGCGTTTATGCCCCTGTACACACGCTTGATCCTCTTTCGGAGACATAGCAATCCATAGGTTTTAAGATACTTACTAGTCAGGTGCATTCTTAGGCGTTTAATATGGGGTGTTGAGCCCATTTCGTTGAGCAAGGAGTAGCTGTTATCTATTACATATTTGGCTTAAGGAACTTTGTCTGTGCTCATTTCAATCTCTGGTTTTATGCAACACGCCAACTCACATTTCCCCTTAGCAAGCATAAGTTGGTTTTCTACATTTGAGACCCTGTTCTGTTTTGTATTTCAGTTCCAGTGTAGCCAAGTTTACATTCCGTGTATTAGTGATATCTTATGATGTTTCTTTTTCTGTGTGACTTATTTCAGTTAGAATCATCATACCTGAATCCACTCATTATGCTGCTACGGGCCTGATGACATAGATTTCATTGCTGAGTGATATTGCATTGTACGTAAGTACCACAACTTCTTTATCCATTACTCACTTTCTGCGATATTGAACTTGTACCGTAAACGAGGTTCTTGTAAACAGAGCCATCCCAAACTTTGGGGTGGCTGTGTCTTTTTGATTTTAATTTCCCTAAGCTATAGGACCATAAGTGGAAGTGCCCTAGGCTCTGTTGCTTTGTTTTTTAGATGTTTCAGGAAACACCATACACTTCTCCCGAGTGGCTGTTGGCAATTTACATCCCGCCCATCAGCATAACAAGGCTCCCAGTTCTCCATGGCCTGTCCTGCCTTCTGGATTTTACACTTTTTTCAGATGGCCCTTTTGACCGGGGGGAAGTGAGACTTCATTGTAGTGCAGATTTCCTTTGCAAGCTTGCTTGGTTGGCCAAAAAGGGCGTATGCGTTTTTTCCTGAATATATTCAGGAAAAAACGCATACGCCCTTTTTGGCCAAGTGCATCATTGTGGACGTTCTGCCTCTTTTCCTATGCTTTAACTGCAATTCCAGTCTATCTCCTGAAATCGGTTTCCTGCAATTCTGCCCCGCTTTCAAGTCCTCTTGGCAGCCTTACTTCAGTATATTTTTGGACAATAGCTGTCATTTATAAGTCTGCAGGTTTGTGAATTACAGTGCCCCTGAGCTCCTTTCTTCAACTCGCTTTCTTGTGAGCTGGTCGCAACACCGCAGGATTGCTTCAGGCCCTAATCTGGTTCCGGCACGGCACGCTGAGCCTTTGGTTAATTCCTCTTCCTGGTGGGAAATGAGAGTTAAATTTGCCCGTCCAGACACCTCCAGCTAGTCTCTCATTGGTTCTCCCTATTCCTGTTCATCTTCCGCAGAAATTGCAAACTGGGCCAAACAGGAGGTTAAAGGCACTGACTCTCCAAGTCGGGAGAGTGTTAGTAAAGCGTCTGGAATGTTGCACCCGAGTACCAGGGGACGAGAACTGAGACATATTTGAACACGTCTCCCGATCGCACAGTGGATCATACTCTGGGTTCCACATGCATGTTTTAGCTGAAGGAAGAATCCCTTAAACCTGGAGAGTTGAGACCCGTGGAATGGGTACCATGCAATATGACTTCAAAGGGTCTTCATTTGCTCACCGAACCTCTCCAATCCTATCACTGCTGTGTTTATGCCCCTGTACACACGCTTGATTCTCTTTCGGAGACATAGCAATCCATAGGTTTTAAGATACTTACTAGTCAGGTACATTCTTAGGCGTTTAATATGGGGTGTTGAGTCCATTTCGTTGAGCAAGGAGTAGCTCTTGTCTATTCCATATTTGGCTTAAGGAACTTTATCTGTGTTCATTACAATCTCTGGTTTTAGGCAGCACCCCAACTCACCTTTCCCCTTAGCAAGCATAAGTTGGTTTTCTAAATTTGAGACCCTGTTCTGTTTTGTCATTCAGTTCCTGTGTAGCCAAGTTTACATTCCGTGTATTAGTGATATCTTATGATGTTTCTTTTTCTGTGTGACTTATTTCAGTTAGAATCATCATACCTGAATCCACTCATTATGCTGCTACGGGCCTGATGACATAGATTTCATTGCTGAGTGATATTGCATTGTACGTAAGTACCACAACTTCTTTATCCATTACTCACTTTCTGCGATATTGAACTTGTACCGTAAACGAGGTTCTTGTAAACAGAGCCGTCCCAAACTTTGGGGTGGCTGTGTCTTTTTGATTTTAATTTCCCTAAGCTATAGGACCATAAGTGGAAGTGCCCTAGGCTCTGTTGCTTTGTTTTTTAGATGTTTCAGGAGACACCATACACTTCTCCCGAGTGGCTGTTGGCAATTTACATCCCGCCCATCAGCATAACAAGGCTCCCTGTTCTCCATGGCCTGTCCTGCCTTTCTGGATTTTACACTTTTTTCAGATGGCCCTTTTGACCGGGGGGAAGTGAGACTTCATTGTAGTGCAGATTTCCTTTGCAAGCTTGCTTGGTTGGCCAAAAAGGGCGTATGCGTTTTTTCCTGAATATATTCAGGAAAAAACGCATACGCCCTTTTTGGCCAAGTGCATCATTGTGGACGTTCTGCCTCTTTTCCTATGCTTTAACTACAATTCCAGTCTACCTCCTGAAATCGGTTTCCTGCAATTCTGCCCCGCTTTCAAGTCCTCTTGGCAGCCTTACTTCAGTATATTTTTGGACGATAGCTGTCATTTATAACTCTGCAGGTTTGTGAATTACAGGGCCCCTGAGCTCCTTTCTTCAACTCGCTTTCTTGTGAGCTGGTCGCAACACCGCAGGATTGCTTCAGGCCCTAATCTGGTTCCGGCACGGCACGCTGAGCCTTTGGTTAATTCCTCTTCCTGGTGGGAAATGAGAGTTAAATTTGCCCGTCCAGACACCTCCAGCTGGTCTCTCATTGGTTCTCCCTATTCCTGTTCATCTTCCACAGAAATTGAAAACTGGGCCAAACAGGCGGTTAAAGGCACTGACTCTCCAAGTCAGGAGAGTGTTAGTAAAGCGTCTGGAATGTTGCACCCGAGTACCAGGGGTCAAAAACTGTGACATATTTGAACACGTCTCCTGATCACACGGTGGATCATACTCTGGGTTCCACGTGCATGTTTTAGCTGAAGGAAGAATCCCTTAAACCTGGAGAGTTGAGACCCATGGAATGGGTACCATGCAATATGACTTCAAAGGGTCTTCATTTGCTCACCGAACCTCTCCAATCCTATCACTGCTGTGTTTATGCCCCTGTACACACGCTTGATTCTCTTTCGGAGACATAGCAATCCATAGGTTTTAAGATACTTACTAGTCAGGTACATTCTTAGGCGTTTAATATGGGGTGTTGAGTCCATTTCGTTGAGCAAGGAGTAGCTCTTGTCTATTCCATATTTGGCTTAAGGAACTTTATCTGTGATCATTACAATCTCTGGTTTTAGGCAGCACCCCAACTCACCTTTCCCCTTAGCAAGCATAAGTTGGTTTTCTAAATTTGAGACCCTGTTCTGTTTTGTCATTCAGTTCCTGTGTAGCCAAGTTTACATTCCGTGTATTAGTGATATCTTATGATGTTTCTTTTTCTGTGTGACTTATTTCAGTTAGAATCATCATACCTGAATCCACTCATTATGCTGCTACGGGCCTGATGACATTGATTTCATTGCTGAGTGATATTGCATTGTACGTAAGTACCACAACTTGTTTATCCATTACTCACTTTCTGCGATATTGAGCTTGTACCGTAAACGAGGTTCTTGTAAACAGAGCCGTCCCAAACTTTGGGGTGGCTGTGTCTTTTTGATTTTAATTTCCCTAAGCTATAGGACCATAAGTGGAAGTGCCCTAGGCTCTGTTGCTTTGTTTTTTAGATGTTTCAGGAAACACCATACACTTCTCCCCAGTGGCTGTTGGCAATTTGCATCCCGCCCATCAGCATAACAAGGCTCCCAGTTCTCCATGGCCTGTCCTGCCTTCTGGATTTTACACTTTTTTCAGATGGCCCTTTTGACAGGGGGGAAGTGAGACTTCATTGTAGTGCAGATTTCCTTTGCAAGCATGCTTGGTTGGCCAAAAAGGGCGTATGCGTTTTTTCCTGAATATATTCAGGAAAAAACGCATACGCCCTTTTTGGCCAAGTGCATCATTGTGGACGTTCTGCCTCTTTTCCTATGCTTTAACTGCAATTCCAGTCTACCTCCTGAAATCGGTTTCCTGCAATTCTGCCCCGCTTTCAAGTCCTCTTGGCAGCCTTACTTCAGTATATTTTTGGACGATAGCTGTCATTTGTAACTCTGCAGGTTTGTGAATTACAGTGCCCCTGAGCTCCTTTCTTCAACTCGCTTTCTTGTGAGCTGGTCGCAACACCGCAGGATTGCTTCAGGCCCTAATCTGGTTCCGGCACGGCACGCTGAGCCTTTGGTTAATTCCTCTTCCTGGTGGGAAATGAGAGTTAAATTTGCCCGTCCAGACACCTCCAGCTAGTCTCTCATTGGTTCTCCCTATTCCTGTTCATCTTCCGCAGAAATTGCAAACTGGGCCAAACAGGAGGTTAAAGGCACTGACTCTCCAAGTCGGGAGAGTGTTAGTAAAGCGTCTGGAATGTTGCACCCGAGTACCAGGGGACGAGAACTGAGACATATTTGAACACGTCTCCCGATCGCACAGTGGATCATACTCTGGGTTCCACATGCATGTTTTAGCTGAAGGAAGAATCCCTTAAACCTGGAGAGTTGAGACCCGTGGAATGGGTACCATGCAATATGACTTCAAAGGGTCTTCATTTGCTCACCGAACCTCTCCAATCCTATCACTGCTGCGTTTATGCCCCTGTACACACGCTTGATTCTCTTTCGGAGACATAGCAATCCATAGGTTTTAAGATACTTACTAGTCAGGTACATTCTTAGGCGTTTAATATGGGGTGTTGAGTCCATTTCGTTGAGCAAGGAGTAGCTCTTTTCTATTCTATATTTGGCTTAAGGAACTTTATCTATGTTCATTTCAATCTCTGGTTTTAGGCAGCACCCCAACTCACCTTTCCCCTTAGCAAGCATAAGTTGGTTTTCTAAATTTGAGACCCTGTTCTGTTTTGTAATTCAGTTCCTGTGTAGCCAAGGTTACATTCCGTGTATTAGTGATATCTTATGATGTTTCTTTTCCTGTGTGACTTATTTCAGTTAGAATCATCATACCTGAATCCACTCATTATGCTGCTACGGGCCTGATGACATAGATTTCATTGCTGAATGATATTGCTTTGTACGTAAGTACCACAACATCTTTATCCATTACTCACTTTCTGCGATATTGAACTTGTACCGTAAACGAGGTTCTTGTAAACAGAGCCGTCCCAAACTTTGGGGTGGCTGTGTCTTTTTGATTTTAATTTCCCTAAGCTATAGGACCATAAGTGGAAGTGCCCTAGGCTCTGTTGCTTTGTTTTTTAGATGTTTCAGGAAACACCATACACTTCTCCCCAGTGGCTGTTGGCAATTTGCATCCCGCCCATCAGCATAACAAGGCTCCCAGTTCTCCATGGCCTGTCCTGCCTTCTGGATTTTACACTTTTTTCAGATGGCCCTTTTGACAGGGTGGAAGTGAGACTTCATTGTAGTGCAGATTTCCTTTGCAAGCATGCTTGTTTGGCCAAAAAGGGCGTATGCGTTTTTTCCTGAATATATTCAGGAAAAAACGCATATGCCCTTTTTGGCCAAGTGCATCATTGTGGACGTTCTGCCTCTTTTCCTATGCTTTAACTGCAATTCCAGTCTACCTCCTGAAATCGGTTTCCTGCAATTCTGCCCCGCTTTCAAGTCCTCTTGGCAGCCTTACTTCAGTATATTTTTGGACGATAGCTGTCATTTGTAACTCTGCAGGTTTGTGAATTACAGTGCCCCTGAGCTCCTTTCTTCAACTCGCTTTCTTGTGAGCTGGTCGCAACACCGCAGGATTGCTTCAGGCCCTAATCTGGTTCCGGCACGGCACGCTGAGCCTTTGGTTAATTCCTCTTCCTGGTGGGAAATGAGAGTTAAATTTGCCCGTCCAGACACCTCCAGCTAGTCTCTCATTGGTTCTCCCTATTCCTGTTCATCTTCCGCAGAAATTGCAAACTGGGCCAAACAGGAGGTTAAAGGCACTGACTCTCCAAGTCGGGAGAGTGTTAGTAAAGCGTCTGGAATGTTGCACCCGAGTACCAGGGGACGAGAACTGAGACATATTTGAACACGTCTCCCGATCGCACAGTGGATCATACTCTGGGTTCCACATGCATGTTTTAGCTGAAGGAAGAATCCCTTAAACCTGGAGAGTTGAGACCCGTGGAATGGGTACCATGCAATATGACTTCAAAGGGTCTTCATTTGCTCACCGAACCTCTCCAATCCTATCACTGCTGCGTTTATGCCCCTGTACACACGCTTGATTCTCTTTCGGAGACATAGCAATCCATAGGTTTTAAGATACTTACTAGTCAGGTACATTCTTAGGCGTTTAATATGGGGTGTTGAGTCCATTTCGTTGAGCAAGGAGTAGCTCTTTTCTATTCTATATTTGGCTTAAGGAACTTTATCTATGTTCATTTCAATCTCTGGTTTTAGGCAGCACCCCAACTCACCTTTCCCCTTAGCAAGCATAAGTTGGTTTTCTAAATTTGAGACCCTGTTCTGTTTTGTAATTCAGTTCCTGTGTAGCCAAGTTTACATTCCGTGTATTAGTGATATCTTATGATGTTTCTTTTCCTGTGTGACTTATTTCAGTTAGAATCATCATACCTGAATCCACTCATTATGCTGCTACGGGCCTGATGACATAGATTTCATTGCTGAGTGATATTGCATTGTACGTAAGTACCACAACTTCTTTATCCATTACTCACTTTCTGCGATATTGAACTTGTACCGTAAACGAGGTTCTTGTAAACAGAGCCGTCCCAAACTTTGGGGTGGCTGTGTCTTTTTGATTTTAATTTCCCTAAGCTATAGGACCATAAGTGGAAGTGCCCTAGGCTCTGTTGCTTTGTTTTTTAGATGTTTCAGGAAACACCATACACTTCTCCCGAGTGGCTGTTGGCAATTTACATCCCGCCCATCAGCATAACAAGGCTCCCTGTTCTCCATGGCCTGTCCTGCCTTTCTGGATTTTACACTTTTTTCAGATGGCCCTTTTGACCGGGGGGAAGTGAGACTTCATTGTAGTGCAGATTTCCTTTGCAAGCTTGCTTGGTTGGCCAAAAAGTGCGTATGCGTTTTTTCCTGAATATATTCAGGAAAAAACGCATACACCCTTTTTGGCCAAGTGCATCATTGTGGACGTTCTGCCTCTTTTCCTATGCTTTAACTGCAATTCCAGTCTACCTCCTGAAATCGGTTTCTTGCAATTCTGCCCCGCTTTCAAGTCCTCTTGGCAGCCTTACTTCAGTATATTTTTGGACGATAGCTGTCATTTATAACTCTGCAGCTTTGTGAATTACAGTGCCCCTGAGCTCCTTTCTTCAATTCGCTTTCTTGTGAGCTGGCCGCAACACCGCAGGATTGCTTCAGGCCCTAATCTGGTTCCGGCACGGCACGCTGAGCCTTTGGTTAATTCCTCTTCCTGGTGGGAAATGAGAGTTAAATTTGCCCGTCCAGACACCTCCAGCTAGTCTCTCATTGGTTCTCCTTATTCCTGTTCATCTTCCACAGAAATTGCAAACTCGGCCAAACAGGAGGTTAAAGGCACTGACTCTCCAAGTCGGGAGAGTGTTATTAAAGAGTCTGGAATGTTGCACCCGAGTACCAGGGGTCGAAAACTGAGACATATTTGAACACGTCTCCCGATCACACGGTGGATCATATTCTGGGTTCCACATGCATGTTTTAGCTGAAGGAAGAATCCCTTAAACCTGGAGAGTTGAGACCCTTGGAATGGGTACCATGCAATATGACTTCAAAGGGTCTTCATTTGCTCACCGAACCTCTCCAATCCTATCACTGCTGCGTTTATGCCCCTGTACACACGCTTGATCCTCTTTCGGAGACATAGCAATCCATAGGTTTTAAGATACTTACTAGTCAGGTGCATTCTTAGGCGTTTAATATGGGGTGTTGAGCCCATTTCGTTGAGCAAGGAGTAGCTGTTATCTATTACATATTTGGCTTAAGGAACTTTGTCTGTGCTCATTTCAATCTCTGGTTTTATGCAACACGCCAACTCACATTTCCCCTTAGCAAGCATAAGTTGGTTTTCTACATTTGAGACCCTGTTCTGTTTTGTATTTCAGTTCCAGTGTAGCCAAGTTTACATTCCGTGTATTAGTGATATCTTATGATGTTTCTTTTTCTGTGTGACTTATTTCAGTTAGAATCATCATACCTGAATCCACTCATTATGCTGCTACGGGCCTGATGACATAGATTTCATTGCTGAGTGATATTGCATTGTACGTAAGTACCACAACTTCTTTATCCATTACTCACTTTCTGCGATATTGAACTTGTACCGTAAACGAGGTTCTTGTAAACAGAGCCATCCCAAACTTTGGGGTGGCTGTGTCTTTTTGATTTTAATTTCCCTAAGCTATAGGACCATAAGTGGAAGTGCCCTAGGCTCTGTTGCTTTGTTTTTTAGATGTTTCAGGAAACACCATACACTTCTCCCGAGTGGCTGTTGGCAGTTTACATCCCGCCCATCAGCATAACAAGGCTCCCAGTTCTCCATGGCCTGTCCTGCCTTCTGGATTTTACACTTTTTTCAGATGGCCCTTTTGACCGGGGGGAAGTGAGACTTCATTGTAGTGCAGATTTCCTTTGCAAGCTTGCTTGGTTGGCCAAAAAGGGCGTATGCGTTTTTTCCTGAATATATTCAGGAAAAAACGCATACGCCCTTTTTGGCCAAGTGCATCATTGTGGACGTTCTGCCTCTTTTCCTATGCTTTAACTGCAATTCCAGTCTACCTCCTGAAATCGGTTTCCTGCAATTCTGCCCCGCTTTCAAGTCCTCTTGGCAGCCTTACTTCAGTATATTTTTGGACGATAGCTGTCATTTGTAACTCTGCAGGTTTGTGAATTACAGTGCCCCTGAGCTCCTTTCTTCAACTCGCTTTCTTGTGAGCTGGTCGCAACACCGCAGGATTGCTTCAGGCCCTAATCTGGTTCCGGCACGGCACGCTGAGCCTTTGGTTAATTCCTCTTCCTGGTGGGAAATGAGAGTTAAATTTGCCCGTCCAGACACCTCCAGCTAGTCTCTCATTGGTTCTCCCTATTCCTGTTCATCTTCCGCAGAAATTGCAAACTGGGCCAAACAGGAGGTTAAAGGCACTGACTCTCCAAGTCGGGAGAGTGTTAGTAAAGCGTCTGGAATGTTGCACCCGAGTACCAGGGGACGACAACTGAGACATATTTGAACACGTCTCCCGATCGCACAGTGGATCATACTCTGGGTTCCACATGCATGTTTTAGCTGAAGGAAGAATCCCTTAAACCTGGAGAGTTGAGACCCGTGGAATGGGTACCATGCAATATGACTTCAAAGGGTCTTCATTTGCTCACCGAACCTCTCCAATCCTATCACTGCTGTGTTTATGCCCCTGTACACACGCTTGATTCTCTTTCGGAGACATAGCAATCCATAGGTTTTAAGATACTTACTAGTCAGGTACATTCTTAGGCGTTTAATATGGGGTGTTGAGTCCATTTCGTTGAGCAAGGAGTAGCTCTTGTCTATTCCATATTTGGCTTAAGGAACTTTATCTGTGTTCATTACAATCTCTGGTTTTAGGCAGCACCCCAACTCACCTTTCCCCTTAGCAAGCATAAGTTGGTTTTCTAAATTTGAGACCCTGTTCTGTTTTGTCATTCAGTTCCTGTGTAGCCAAGTTTACATTCCGTGTATTAGTGATATCTTATGATGTTTCTTTTTCTGTGTGACTTATTTCAGTTAGAATCATCATACCTGAATCCACTCATTATGCTGCTACGGGCCTGATGACATAGATTTCATTGCTGAGTGATATTGCATTGTACGTAAGTACCACAACTTCTTTATCCATTACTCACTTTCTGCGATATTGAACTTGTACCGTAAACGAGGTTCTTGTAAACAGAGCCGTCCCAAACTTTGGGGTGGCTGTGTCTTTTTGATTTTAATTTCCCTAAGCTATAGGACCATAAGTGGAAGTGCCCTAGGCTCTGTTGCTTTGTTTTTTAGATGTTTCAGGAGACACCATACACTTCTCCCGAGTGGCTGTTGGCAATTTACATCCCGCCCATCAGCATAACAAGGCTCCCTGTTCTCCATGGCCTGTCCTGCCTTTCTGGATTTTACACTTTTTTCAGATGGCCCTTTTGACCGGGGGGAAGTGAGACTTCATTGTAGTGCAGATTTCCTTTGCAAGCTTGCTTGGTTGGCCAAAAAGGGCGTATGCGTTTTTTCCTGAATATATTCAGGAAAAAACGCATACGCCCTTTTTGGCCAAGTGCATCATTGTGGACGTTCTGCCTCTTTTCCTATGCTTTAACTACAATTCCAGTCTACCTCCTGAAATCGGTTTCTTGCAATTCTGCCCCGCTTTCAAGTCCTCTTGGCAGCCTTACTTCAGTATATTTTTGGACGATAGCTGTCATTTATAACTCTGTAGGTTTGTGAATTACAGTGCCCCTGAGCTCCTTTCTTCAACTCGCTTTCTTGTGAGCTGGCCGCAATACCGCAGGATTGCTTCAGGCCCTAATCTGGTTCCGGCACGGCATGCTGAGCCTTTGGTTAATTCCTCTTCCTGGTGGGAAATGAGAGTTAAATTTGCCCGTCCAGACACCTCCAGCTAGTCTCTCATTGGTTCTCCCTATTCCTGTTCATCTTCCGCAGAAATTGCAAACTGGGCCAAACAGGAGGTTAAAGGCACTGACTCTCCAAGTTGGGAGAGTGTTAGTAAAGCGTCTGGAATGGTGCACCCGAGTACCAGGGGACGAGAACTGAGACATATTTGAACACGTCTCCCGATCACACGGTTGATCATACTCTGGGTTCCACATGCATGTTTTAGCTGAAGGAAGAATCCCTTAAACCTGGAGAGTTGAGACCCGTGGAATGGGTACCATGCAATATGACTTCAAAGGGTCTTCATTTGCTCACTGAACCTCTCCAATCCTATCACTGCTGCGTTTATGCCCCTGTACACACGCTTGATTCTCTTTCGGAGACACAGCAATCCATAGGTTTTAAGATACTTTCTAGTCAGGTACACTCTTAGGCATTTAATATGAGGTGTTGAGTCCATTTCGTTGAGCAAGGTGTAGCTCTTGTCTATTACATATTTGGCTTAAGGAACTTTATCTGTGCTCATTTCAATCTCTGGTTTTAGGCAGCACCCCATCTCACCTTTTCCCTTAGCAAGCATAAGTTGGTTTTCTAAATTTGAGACCCTGTTCTCTTTTGTAATTCAGTTCCTGTGTAGCCAAGTTTACATTCCGTGTATTAGTGATATCTTATGATGTTTCTTTTTCTGTGTGACTTATTTCAGTTAGAATCATCATACCTGAATCCACTCATTATGCTGCTACGGGCCTGATGACATAGATTTCATTGCTGAATGATATTGCTTTGTAGGTAAGTACCACAACATCTTTATCCATTACTCACTTTCTGCGATATTGAACTTGTACCGTAAACGAGGTTCTTGTAAACAGAGCCGTCCCAAACTTTGGGGTGGCTGTGTCTTTTTGATTTTAATTTCCCTAAGCTATAGGACCATAAGTGGAATTGCCCTAGGCTCTGTTGCTTTGTTTTTTAGATGTTTCAGGAAACACCATACACTTCTCCCCAGTGGCTGTTGGCAATTTGCATCCCGCCCATCAGCATAACAAGGCTCCCAGTTCTCCATGGCCTGTCCTGCCTTCTGGATTTTACACTTTTTTCAGATGGCCCTTTTGACAGGGGGGAAGTGAGACTTCATTGTAGTGCAGATTTCCTTTGCAAGCATGCTTGGTTGGCCAAAAAGGGCGTATGCGTTTTTTCCTGAATATATTCAGGAAAAAACGCATACGCCCTTTTTGGCCAAGTGCATCATTGTGGACGTTCTGCCTCTTTTCCTATGCTTTAACTGCAATTCCAGTCTACCTCCTGAAATCGGTTTCCTGCAATTCTGCCCCGCTTTCAAGTCCTCTTGGCAGCCTTACTTCAGTATATTTTTGGACGATAGCTGTCATTTGTAACTCTGCAGGTTTGTGAATTACAGTGCCCCTGAGCTCCTTTCTTCAACTCGCTTTCTTGTGAGCTGGTCGCAACACCGCAGGATTGCTTCAGGCCCTAATCTGGTTCCGGCACGGCACGCTGAGCCTTTGGTTAATTCCTCTTCCTGGTGGGAAATGAGAGTTAAATTTGCCCGTCCAGACACCTCCAGCTAGTCTCTCATTGGTTCTCCCTATTCCTGTTCATCTTCCGCAGAAATTGCAAACTGGGCCAAACAGGAGGTTAAAGGCACTGACTCTCCAAGTCGGGAGAGTGTTAGTAAAGCGTCTGGAATGTTGCACCCGAGTACCAGGGGACGAGAACTGAGACATATTTGAACACGTCTCCCGATCGCACAGTGGATCATACTCTGGGTTCCACATGCATGTTTTAGCTGAAGGAAGAATCCCTTAAACCTGGAGAGTTGAGACCCGTGGAATGGGTACCATGCAATATGACTTCAAAGGGTCTTCATTTGCTCACCGAACCTCTCCAATCCTATCACTGCTGCGTTTATGCCCCTGTACACACGCTTGATTCTCTTTCGGAGACATAGCAATCCATAGGTTTTAAGATACTTACTAGTCAGGTACATTCTTAGGCGTTTAATATGGGGTGTTGAGTCCATTTCGTTGAGCAAGGAGTAGCTCTTTTCTATTCTATATTTGGCTTAAGGAACTTTATCTATGTTCATTTCAATCTCTGGTTTTAGGCAGCACCCCAACTCACCTTTCCCCTTAGCAAGCATAAGTTGGTTTTCTAAATTTGAGACCCTGTTCTGTTTTGTAATTCAGTTCCTGTGTAGCCAAGTTTACATTCCGTGTATTAGTGATATCTTATGATGTTTCTTTTCCTGTGTGACTTATTTCAGTTAGAATCATCATACCTGAATCCACTCATTATGCTGCTACGGGCCTGATGACATAGATTTCATTGCTGAGTGATATTGCATTGTACGTAAGTACCACAACTTCTTTATCCATTACTCACTTTCTGCGATATTGAACTTGTACCGTAAACGAGGTTCTTGTAAACAGAGCCGTCCCAAACTTTGGGGTGGCTGTGTCTTTTTGATTTTAATTTCCCTAAGCTATAGGACCATAAGTGGAAGTGCCCTAGGCTCTGTTGCTTTGTTTTTTAGATGTTTCAGGAAACACCATACACTTCTCCCGAGTGGCTGTTGGCAATTTACATCCCGCTCATCAGCATAACAAGGCTCCCTGTTCTCCATGGCCTGTCCTGCCTTTCTGGATTTTACACTTTTTTCAGATGGCCCTTTTGACCGGGGGGAAGTGAGACTTCATTGTAGTGCAGATTTCCTTTGCAAGCTTGCTTGGTTGGCCAAAAAGTGCGTATGCGTTTTTTCCTGAATATATTCAGGAAAAAACGCATACACCCTTTTTGGCCAAGTGCATCATTGTGGACGTTCTGCCTCTTTTCCTATGCTTTAACTGCAATTCCAGTCTACCTCCTGAAATCGGTTTCTTGCAATTCTGCCCCGCTTTCAAGTCCTCTTGGCAGCCTTACTTCAGTATATTTTTGGACGATAGCTGTCATTTATAACTCTGCAGCTTTGTGAATTACAGTGTCCCTGAGCTCCTTTCTTCAATTCGCTTTCTTGTGAGCTGGCCGCAACACCGCAGGATTGCTTCAGGCCCTAATCTGGTTCCGGCACGGCACGCTGAGCCTTTGGTTAATTCCTCTTCCTGGTGGGAAATGAGAGTTAAATTTGCCCGTCCAGACACCTCCAGCTAGTCTCTCATTGGTTCTCCTTATTCCTGTTCATCTTCCACAGAAATTGCAAACTCGGCCAAACAGGAGGTTAAAGGCACTGACTCTCCAAGTCGGGAGAGTGTTATTAAAGAGTCTGGAATGTTGCACCCGAGTACCAGGGGTCGAAAACTGAGACATATTTGAACACGTCTCCCGATCACACGGTGGATCATATTCTGGGTTCCACATGCATGTTTTAGCTGAAGGAAGAATCCCTTAAACCTGGAGAGTTGAGACCCTTGGAATGGGTACCATGCAATATGACTTCAAAGGGTCTTCATTTGCTCACCGAACCTCTCCAATCCTATCACTGCTGCGTTTATGCCCCTGTACACACGCTTGATCCTCTTTCGGAGACATAGCAATCCATAGGTTTTAAGATACTTACTAGTCAGGTGCATTCTTAGGCGTTTAATATGGGGTGTTGAGCCCATTTCGTTGAGCAAGGAGTAGCTGTTATCTATTACATATTTGGCTTAAGGAACTTTGTCTGTGCTCATTTCAATCTCTGGTTTTATGCAACACGCCAACTCACATTTCCCCTTAGCAAGCATAAGTTGGTTTTCTACATTTGAGACCCTGTTCTGTTTTGTATTTCAGTTCCAGTGTAGCCAAGTTTACATTCCGTGTATTAGTGATATCTTATGATGTTTCTTTTTCTGTGTGACTTATTTCAGTTAGAATCATCATACCTGAATCCACTCATTATGCTGCTACGGGCCTGATGACATAGATTTCATTGCTGAGTGATATTGCATTGTACGTAAGTACCACAACTTCTTTATCCATTACTCACTTTCTGCGATATTGAACTTGTACCGTAAACGAGGTTCTTGTAAACAGAGCCATCCCAAACTTTGGGGTGGCTGTGTCTTTTTGATTTTAATTTCCCTAAGCTATAGGACCATAAGTGGAAGTGCCCTAGGCTCTGTTGCTTTGTTTTTTAGATGTTTCAGGAAACACCATACACTTCTCCCGAGTGGCTGTTGGCAGTTTACATCCCGCCCATCAGCATAACAAGGCTCCCAGTTCTCCATGGCCTGTCCTGCCTTCTGGATTTTACACTTTTTTCAGATGGCCCTTTTGACCGGGGGGAAGTGAGACTTCATTGTAGTGCAGATTTCCTTTGCAAGCTTGCTTGGTTGGCCAAAAAGGGCGTATGCGTTTTTTCCTGAATATATTCAGGAAAAAACGCATACGCCCTTTTTGGCCAAGTGCATCATTGTGGACGTTCTGCCTCTTTTCCTATGCTTTAACTGCAATTCCAGTCTACCTCCTGAAATCGGTTTCCTGCAATTCTGCCCCGCTTTCAAGTCCTCTTGGCAGCCTTACTTCAGTATATTTTTGGACGATAGCTGTCATTTATAAGTCTGCAGGTTTGTGAATTACAGTGCCCCTGAGCTCCTTTCTTCAACTCGCTTTCTTGTGAGCTGGTCGCAACACCGCAGGATTGCTTCAGGCCCTAATCTGGTTCCGGCACGGCACGCTGAGCCTTTGGTTAATTCCTCTTCCTGGTGGGAAATGAGAGTTAAATTTGCCCGTCCAGACACCTCCAGCTAGTCTCTCATTGGTTCTCCCTATTCCTGTTCATCTTCCGCAGAAATTGCAAACTGGGCCAAACAGGAGGTTAAAGGCACTGACTCTCCAAGTCGGGAGAGTGTTAGTAAAGCGTCTGGAATGTTGCACCCGAGTACCAGGGGACGAGAACTGAGACATATTTGAACACGTCTCCCGATCGCACAGTGGATCATACTCTGGGTTCCACATGCATGTTTTAGCTGAAGGAAGAATCCCTTAAACCTGGAGAGTTGAGACCCGTGGAATGGGTACCATGCAATATGACTTCAAAGGGTCTTCATTTGCTCACCGAACCTCTCCAATCCTATCACTGCTGTGTTTATGCCCCTGTACACACGCTTGATTCTCTTTCGGAGACATAGCAATCCATAGGTTTTAAGATACTTACTAGTCAGGTACATTCTTAGGCGTTTAATATGGGGTGTTGAGTCCATTTCGTTGAGCAAGGAGTAGCTCTTGTCTATTCCATATTTGGCTTAAGGAACTTTATCTGTGTTCATTACAATCTCTGGTTTTAGGCAGCACCCCAACTCACCTTTCCCCTTAGCAAGCATAAGTTGGTTTTCTAAATTTGAGACCCTGTTCTGTTTTGTCATTCAGTTCCTGTGTAGCCAAGTTTACATTCCGTGTATTAGTGATATCTTATGATGTTTCTTTTTCTGTGTGACTTATTTCAGTTAGAATCATCATACCTGAATCCACTCATTATGCTGCTACGGGCCTGATGACATAGATTTCATTGCTGAGTGATATTGCATTGTACGTAAGTACCACAACTTCTTTATCCATTACTCACTTTCTGCGATATTGAACTTGTACCGTAAACGAGGTTCTTGTAAACAGAGCCGTCCCAAACTTTGGGGTGGCTGTGTCTTTTTGATTTTAATTTCCCTAAGCTATAGGACCATAAGTGGAAGTGCCCTAGGCTCTGTTGCTTTGTTTTTTAGATGTTTCAGGAAACACCATACACTTCTCCCCAGTGGCTGTTGGCAATTTGCATCCCGCCCATCAGCATAACAAGGCTCCCAGTTCTCCATGGCCTGTCCTGCCTTCTGGATTTTACACTTTTTTCAGATGGCCCTTTTGACAGGGGGGAAGTGAGACTTCATTGTAGTGCAGATTTCCTTTGCAAGCATGCTTGGTTGGCCAAAAAGGGCGTATGCGTTTTTTCCTGAATATATTCAGGAAAAAACGCATACGCCCTTTTTGGCCAAGTGCATCATTGTGGACGTTCTGCCTCTTTTCCTATGCTTTAACTGCAATTCCAGTCTACCTCCTGAAATCGGTTTCCTGCAATTCTGCCCCGCTTTCAAGTCCTCTTGGCAGCCTTACTTCAGTATATTTTTGGACGATAGCTGTCATTTGTAACTCTGCAGGTTTGTGAATTACAGTGCCCCTGAGCTCCTTTCTTCAACTCGCTTTCTTGTGAGCTGGTCGCAACACCGCAGGATTGCTTCAGGCCCTAATCTGGTTCCGGCACGGCACGCTGAGCCTTTGGTTAATTCCTCTTCCTGGTGGGAAATGAGAGTTAAATTTGCCCGTCCAGACACCTCCAGCTAGTCTCTCATTGGTTCTCCCTATTCCTGTTCATCTTCCGCAGAAATTGCAAACTGGGCCAAACAGGAGGTTAAAGGCACTGACTCTCCAAGTCGGGAGAGTGTTAGTAAAGCGTCTGGAATGTTGCACCCGAGTACCAGGGGACGAGAACTGAGACATATTTGAACACGTCTCCCGATCGCACAGTGGATCATACTCTGGGTTCCACATGCATGTTTTAGCTGAAGGAAGAATCCCTTAAACCTGGAGAGTTGAGACCCGTGGAATGGGTACCATGCAATATGACTTCAAAGGGTCTTCATTTGCTCACCGAACCTCTCCAATCCTATCACTGCTGTGTTTATGCCCCTGTACACACGCTTGATTCTCTTTCGGAGACATAGCAATCCATAGGTTTTAAGATACTTACTAGTCAGGTACATTCTTAGGCGTTTAATATGGGGTGTTGAGTCCATTTCGTTGAGCAAGGAGTAGCTCTTGTCTATTCCATATTTGGCTTAAGGAACTTTATCTGTGTTCATTACAATCTCTGGTTTTAGGCAGCACCCCAACTCACCTTTCCCCTTAGCAAGCATAAGTTGGTTTTCTAAATTTGAGACCCTGTTCTGTTTTGTCATTCAGTTCCTGTGTAGCCAAGTTTACATTCCGTGTATTAGTGATATCTTATGATGTTTCTTTTTCTGTGTGACTTATTTCAGTTAGAATCATCATACCTGAATCCACTCATTATGCTGCTACGGGCCTGATGACATAGATTTCATTGCTGAGTGATATTGCATTGTACGTAAGTACCACAACTTCTTTATCCATTACTCACTTTCTGCGATATTGAACTTGTACCGTAAACGAGGTTCTTGTAAACAGAGCCGTCCCAAACTTTGGGGTGGCTGTGTCTTTTTGATTTTAATTTCCCTAAGCTATAGGACCATAAGTGGAAGTGCCCTAGGCTCTGTTGCTTTGTTTTTTAGATGTTTCAGGAAACACCATACACTTCTCCCGAGTGGCTGTTGGCAATTTACGTCCCGCCCTTCAGCATAACAAGGCTCCCTGTTCTCCATGGCCTGTCCTGCCTTTCTGGATTTTACACTTTTTTCAGATGGCCCTTTTGACCGGGGGGAAGTGAGACTTCATTGTAGTGCAGATTTCCTTTGCAAGCTTGCTTGGTTGGCCAAAAAGGGCGTATGCGTTTTTTCCTGAATATATTCAGGAAAAAACGCATACGCCCTTTTTGGCCAAGTGCATCATTGTGGACGTTCTGCCTCTTTTCCTATGCTTTAACTACAATTCCAGTCTACCTCCTGAAATCGGTTTCCTGCAATTCTGCCCCGCTTTCAAGTCCTCTTGGCAGCCTTACTTCAGTATATTTTTGGACGATAGCTGTCATTTATAACTCTGCAGGTTTGTGAATTACAGGGCCCCTGAGCTCCTTTCTTCAACTCGCTTTCTTGTGAGCTGGTCGCAACACCGCAGGATTGCTTCAGGCCCTAATCTGGTTCCGGCACGGCACGCTGAGCCTTTGGTTAATTCCTCTTCCTGGTGGGAAATGAGAGTTAAATTTGCCCGTCCAGACACCTCCAGCTGGTCTCTCATTGGTTCTCCCTATTCCTGTTCATCTTCCACAGAAATTGAAAACTGGGCCAAACAGGCGGTTAAAGGCACTGACTCTCCAAGTCAGGAGAGTGTTAGTAAAGCGTCTGGAATGTTGCACCCGAGTACCAGGGGTCAAAAACTGTGACATATTTGAACACGTCTCCTGATCACACGGTGGATCATACTCTGGGTTCCACGTGCATGTTTTAGCTGAAGGAAGAATCCCTTAAACCTGGAGAGTTGAGACCCATGGAATGGGTACCATGCAATATGACTTCAAAGGGTCTTCATTTGCTCACCGAACCTCTCCAATCCTATCACTGCTGTGTTTATGCCCCTGTACACACGCTTGATTCTCTTTCGGAGACATAGCAATCCATAGGTTTTAAGATACTTACTAGTCAGGTACATTCTTAGGCGTTTAATATGGGGTGTTGAGTCCATTTCGTTGAGCAAGGAGTAGCTCTTGTCTATTCCATATTTGGCTTAAGGAACTTTATCTGTGATCATTACAATCTCTGGTTTTAGGCAGCACCCCAACTCACCTTTCCCCTTAGCAAGCATAAGTTGGTTTTCTAAATTTGAGACCCTGTTCTGTTTTGTCATTCAGTTCCTGTGTAGCCAAGTTTACATTCCGTGTATTAGTGATATCTTATGATGTTTCTTTTTCTGTGTGACTTATTTCAGTTAGAATCATCATACCTGAATCCACTCATTATGCTGCTACGGGCCTGATGACATTGATTTCATTGCTGAGTGATATTGCATTGTACGTAAGTACCACAACTTGTTTATCCATTACTCACTTTCTGCGATATTGAGCTTGTACCGTAAACGAGGTTCTTGTAAACAGAGCCGTCCCAAACTTTGGGGTGGCTGTGTCTTTTTGATTTTAATTTCCCTAAGCTATAGGACCATAAGTGGAAGTGCCCTAGGCTCTGTTGCTTTGTTTTTTAGATGTTTCAGGAAACACCATACACTTCTCCCCAGTGGCTGTTGGCAATTTGCATCCCGCCCATCAGCATAACAAGGCTCCCAGTTCTCCATGGCCTGTCCTGCCTTCTGGATTTTACACTTTTTTCAGATGGCCCTTTTGACAGGGGGGAAGTGAGACTTCATTGTAGTGCAGATTTCCTTTGCAAGCATGCTTGGTTGGCCAAAAAGGGCGTATGCGTTTTTTCCTGAATATATTCAGGAAAAAACGCATACGCCCTTTTTGGCCAAGTGCATCATTGTGGACGTTCTGCCTCTTTTCCTATGCTTTAACTGCAATTCCAGTCTACCTCCTGAAATCGGTTTCCTGCAATTCTGCCCCGCTTTCAAGTCCTCTTGGCAGCCTTACTTCAGTATATTTTTGGACGATAGCTGTCATTTGTAACTCTGCAGGTTTGTGAATTACAGTGCCCCTGAGCTCCTTTCTTCAACTCGCTTTCTTGTGAGCTGGTCGCAACACCGCAGGATTGCTTCAGGCCCTAATCTGGTTCCGGCACGGCACGCTGAGCCTTTGGTTAATTCCTCTTCCTGGTGGGAAATGAGAGTTAAATTTGCCCGTCCAGACACCTCCAGCTAGTCTCTCATTGGTTCTCCCTATTCCTGTTCATCTTCCGCAGAAATTGCAAACTGGGCCAAACAGGAGGTTAAAGGCACTGACTCTCCAAGTCGGGAGAGTGTTAGTAAAGCGTCTGGAATGTTGCACCCGAGTACCAGGGGACGAGAACTGAGACATATTTGAACACGTCTCCCGATCGCACAGTGGATCATACTCTGGGTTCCACATGCATGTTTTAGCTGAAGGAAGAATCCCTTAAACCTGGAGAGTTGAGACCCGTGGAATGGGTACCATGCAATATGACTTCAAAGGGTCTTCATTTGCTCACCGAACCTCTCCAATCCTATCACTGCTGCGTTTATGCCCCTGTACACACGCTTGATTCTCTTTCGGAGACATAGCAATCCATAGGTTTTAAGATACTTACTAGTCAGGTACATTCTTAGGCGTTTAATATGGGGTGTTGAGTCCATTTCGTTGAGCAAGGAGTAGCTCTTTTCTATTCTATATTTGGCTTAAGGAACTTTATCTATGTTCATTTCAATCTCTGGTTTTAGGCAGCACCCCAACTCACCTTTCCCCTTAGCAAGCATAAGTTGGTTTTCTAAATTTGAGACCCTGTTCTGTTTTGTAATTCAGTTCCTGTGTAGCCAAGGTTACATTCCGTGTATTAGTGATATCTTATGATGTTTCTTTTCCTGTGTGACTTATTTCAGTTAGAATCATCATACCTGAATCCACTCATTATGCTGCTACGGGCCTGATGACATAGATTTCATTGCTGAATGATATTGCTTTGTACGTAAGTACCACAACATCTTTATCCATTACTCACTTTCTGCGATATTGAACTTGTACCGTAAACGAGGTTCTTGTAAACAGAGCCGTCCCAAACTTTGGGGTGGCTGTGTCTTTTTGATTTTAATTTCCCTAAGCTATAGGACCATAAGTGGAAGTGCCCTAGGCTCTGTTGCTTTGTTTTTTAGATGTTTCAGGAAACACCATACACTTCTCCCCAGTGGCTGTTGGCAATTTGCATCCCGCCCATCAGCATAACAAGGCTCCCAGTTCTCCATGGCCTGTCCTGCCTTCTGGATTTTACACTTTTTTCAGATGGCCCTTTTGACAGGGTGGAAGTGAGACTTCATTGTAGTGCAGATTTCCTTTGCAAGCATGCTTGTTTGGCCAAAAAGGGCGTATGCGTTTTTTCCTGAATATATTCAGGAAAAAACGCATATGCCCTTTTTGGCCAAGTGCATCATTGTGGACGTTCTGCCTCTTTTCCTATGCTTTAACTGCAATTCCAGTCTACCTCCTGAAATCGGTTTCCTGCAATTCTGCCCCGCTTTCAAGTCCTCTTGGCAGCCTTACTTCAGTATATTTTTGGACGATAGCTGTCATTTGTAACTCTGCAGGTTTGTGAATTACAGTGCCCCTGAGCTCCTTTCTTCAACTCGCTTTCTTGTGAGCTGGTCGCAACACCGCAGGATTGCTTCAGGCCCTAATCTGGTTCCGGCACGGCACGCTGAGCCTTTGGTTAATTCCTCTTCCTGGTGGGAAATGAGAGTTAAATTTGCCCGTCCAGACACCTCCAGCTAGTCTCTCATTGGTTCTCCCTATTCCTGTTCATCTTCCGCAGAAATTGCAAACTGGGCCAAACAGGAGGTTAAAGGCACTGACTCTCCAAGTCGGGAGAGTGTTAGTAAAGCGTCTGGAATGTTGCACCCGAGTACCAGGGGACGAGAACTGAGACATATTTGAACACGTCTCCCGATCGCACAGTGGATCATACTCTGGGTTCCACATGCATGTTTTAGCTGAAGGAAGAATCCCTTAAACCTGGAGAGTTGAGACCCGTGGAATGGGTACCATGCAATATGACTTCAAAGGGTCTTCATTTGCTCACCGAACCTCTCCAATCCTATCACTGCTGCGTTTATGCCCCTGTACACACGCTTGATTCTCTTTCGGAGACATAGCAATCCATAGGTTTTAAGATACTTACTAGTCAGGTACATTCTTAGGCGTTTAATATGGGGTGTTGAGTCCATTTCGTTGAGCAAGGAGTAGCTCTTTTCTATTCTATATTTGGCTTAAGGAACTTTATCTATGTTCATTTCAATCTCTGGTTTTAGGCAGCACCCCAACTCACCTTTCCCCTTAGCAAGCATAAGTTGGTTTTCTAAATTTGAGACCCTGTTCTGTTTTGTAATTCAGTTCCTGTGTAGCCAAGTTTACATTCCGTGTATTAGTGATATCTTATGATGTTTCTTTTCCTGTGTGACTTATTTCAGTTAGAATCATCATACCTGAATCCACTCATTATGCTGCTACGGGCCTGATGACATAGATTTCATTGCTGAGTGATATTGCATTGTACGTAAGTACCACAACTTCTTTATCCATTACTCACTTTCTGCGATATTGAACTTGTACCGTAAACGAGGTTCTTGTAAACAGAGCCGTCCCAAACTTTGGGGTGGCTGTGTCTTTTTGATTTTAATTTCCCTAAGCTATAGGACCATAAGTGGAAGTGCCCTAGGCTCTGTTGCTTTGTTTTTTAGATGTTTCAGGAAACACCATACACTTCTCCCGAGTGGCTGTTGGCAATTTACATCCCGCCCATCAGCATAACAAGGCTCCCTGTTCTCCATGGCCTGTCCTGCCTTTCTGGATTTTACACTTTTTTCAGATGGCCCTTTTGACCGGGGGGAAGTGAGACTTCATTGTAGTGCAGATTTCCTTTGCAAGCTTGCTTGGTTGGCCAAAAAGTGCGTATGCGTTTTTTCCTGAATATATTCAGGAAAAAACGCATACACCCTTTTTGGCCAAGTGCATCATTGTGGACGTTCTGCCTCTTTTCCTATGCTTTAACTGCAATTCCAGTCTACCTCCTGAAATCGGTTTCTTGCAATTCTGCCCCGCTTTCAAGTCCTCTTGGCAGCCTTACTTCAGTATATTTTTGGACGATAGCTGTCATTTATAACTCTGCAGCTTTGTGAATTACAGTGCCCCTGAGCTCCTTTCTTCAATTCGCTTTCTTGTGAGCTGGCCGCAACACCGCAGGATTGCTTCAGGCCCTAATCTGGTTCCGGCACGGCACGCTGAGCCTTTGGTTAATTCCTCTTCCTGGTGGGAAATGAGAGTTAAATTTGCCCGTCCAGACACCTCCAGCTAGTCTCTCATTGGTTCTCCTTATTCCTGTTCATCTTCCACAGAAATTGCAAACTCGGCCAAACAGGAGGTTAAAGGCACTGACTCTCCAAGTCGGGAGAGTGTTATTAAAGAGTCTGGAATGTTGCACCCGAGTACCAGGGGTCGAAAACTGAGACATATTTGAACACGTCTCCCGATCACACGGTGGATCATATTCTGGGTTCCACATGCATGTTTTAGCTGAAGGAAGAATCCCTTAAACCTGGAGAGTTGAGACCCTTGGAATGGGTACCATGCAATATGACTTCAAAGGGTCTTCATTTGCTCACCGAACCTCTCCAATCCTATCACTGCTGCGTTTATGCCCCTGTACACACGCTTGATCCTCTTTCGGAGACATAGCAATCCATAGGTTTTAAGATACTTACTAGTCAGGTGCATTCTTAGGCGTTTAATATGGGGTGTTGAGCCCATTTCGTTGAGCAAGGAGTAGCTGTTATCTATTACATATTTGGCTTAAGGAACTTTGTCTGTGCTCATTTCAATCTCTGGTTTTATGCAACACGCCAACTCACATTTCCCCTTAGCAAGCATAAGTTGGTTTTCTACATTTGAGACCCTGTTCTGTTTTGTATTTCAGTTCCAGTGTAGCCAAGTTTACATTCCGTGTATTAGTGATATCTTATGATGTTTCTTTTTCTGTGTGACTTATTTCAGTTAGAATCATCATACCTGAATCCACTCATTATGCTGCTACGGGCCTGATGACATAGATTTCATTGCTGAGTGATATTGCATTGTACGTAAGTACCACAACTTCTTTATCCATTACTCACTTTCTGCGATATTGAACTTGTACCGTAAACGAGGTTCTTGTAAACAGAGCCATCCCAAACTTTGGGGTGGCTGTGTCTTTTTGATTTTAATTTCCCTAAGCTATAGGACCATAAGTGGAAGTGCCCTAGGCTCTGTTGCTTTGTTTTTTAGATGTTTCAGGAAACACCATACACTTCTCCCGAGTGGCTGTTGGCAGTTTACATCCCGCCCATCAGCATAACAAGGCTCCCAGTTCTCCATGGCCTGTCCTGCCTTCTGGATTTTACACTTTTTTCAGATGGCCCTTTTGACCGGGGGGAAGTGAGACTTCATTGTAGTGCAGATTTCCTTTGCAAGCTTGCTTGGTTGGCCAAAAAGGGCGTATGCGTTTTTTCCTGAATATATTCAGGAAAAAACGCATACGCCCTTTTTGGCCAAGTGCATCATTGTGGACGTTCTGCCTCTTTTCCTATGCTTTAACTGCAATTCCAGTCTACCTCCTGAAATCGGTTTCCTGCAATTCTGCCCCGCTTTCAAGTCCTCTTGGCAGCCTTACTTCAGTATATTTTTGGACGATAGCTGTCATTTGTAACTCTGCAGGTTTGTGAATTACAGTGCCCCTGAGCTCCTTTCTTCAACTCGCTTTCTTGTGAGCTGGTCGCAACACCGCAGGATTGCTTCAGGCCCTAATCTGGTTCCGGCACGGCACGCTGAGCCTTTGGTTAATTCCTCTTCCTGGTGGGAAATGAGAGTTAAATTTGCCCGTCCAGACACCTCCAGCTAGTCTCTCATTGGTTCTCCCTATTCCTGTTCATCTTCCGCAGAAATTGCAAACTGGGCCAAACAGGAGGTTAAAGGCACTGACTCTCCAAGTCGGGAGAGTGTTAGTAAAGCGTCTGGAATGTTGCACCCGAGTACCAGGGGACGAGAACTGAGACATATTTGAACACGTCTCCCGATCGCACAGTGGATCATACTCTGGGTTCCACATGCATGTTTTAGCTGAAGGAAGAATCCCTTAAACCTGGAGAGTTGAGACCCGTGGAATGGGTACCATGCAATATGACTTCAAAGGGTCTTCATTTGCTCACCGAACCTCTCCAATCCTATCACTGCTGTGTTTATGCCCCTGTACACACGCTTGATTCTCTTTCGGAGACATAGCAATCCATAGGTTTTAAGATACTTACTAGTCAGGTACATTCTTAGGCGTTTAATATGGGGTGTTGAGTCCATTTCGTTGAGCAAGGAGTAGCTCTTGTCTATTCCATATTTGGCTTAAGGAACTTTATCTGTGTTCATTACAATCTCTGGTTTTAGGCAGCACCCCAACTCACCTTTCCCCTTAGCAAGCATAAGTTGGTTTTCTAAATTTGAGACCCTGTTCTGTTTTGTCATTCAGTTCCTGTGTAGCCAAGTTTACATTCCGTGTATTAGTGATATCTTATGATGTTTCTTTTTCTGTGTGACTTATTTCAGTTAGAATCATCATACCTGAATCCACTCATTATGCTGCTACGGGCCTGATGACATAGATTTCATTGCTGAGTGATATTGCATTGTACGTAAGTACCACAACTTCTTTATCCATTACTCACTTTCTGCGATATTGAACTTGTACCGTAAACGAGGTTCTTGTAAACAGAGCCGTCCCAAACTTTGGGGTGGCTGTGTCTTTTTGATTTTAATTTCCCTAAGCTATAGGACCATAAGTGGAAGTGCCCTAGGCTCTGTTGCTTTGTTTTTTAGATGTTTCAGGAGACACCATACACTTCTCCCGAGTGGCTGTTGGCAATTTACATCCCGCCCATCAGCATAACAAGGCTCCCTGTTCTCCATGGCCTGTCCTGCCTTTCTGGATTTTACACTTTTTTCAGATGGCCCTTTTGACCGGGGGGAAGTGAGACTTCATTGTAGTGCAGATTTCCTTTGCAAGCTTGCTTGGTTGGCCAAAAAGGGCGTATGCGTTTTTTCCTGAATATATTCAGGAAAAAACGCATACGCCCTTTTTGGCCAAGTGCATCATTGTGGACGTTCTGCCTCTTTTCCTATGCTTTAACTACAATTCCAGTCTACCTCCTGAAATCGGTTTCTTGCAATTCTGCCCCGCTTTCAAGTCCTCTTGGCAGCCTTACTTCAGTATATTTTTGGACGATAGCTGTCATTTATAACTCTGTAGGTTTGTGAATTACAGTGCCCCTGAGCTCCTTTCTTCAACTCGCTTTCTTGTGAGCTGGCCGCAATACCGCAGGATTGCTTCAGGCCCTAATCTGGTTCCGGCACGGCATGCTGAGCCTTTGGTTAATTCCTCTTCCTGGTGGGAAATGAGAGTTAAATTTGCCCGTCCAGACACCTCCAGCTAGTCTCTCATTGGTTCTCCCTATTCCTGTTCATCTTCCGCAGAAATTGCAAACTGGGCCAAACAGGAGGTTAAAGGCACTGACTCTCCAAGTTGGGAGAGTGTTAGTAAAGCGTCTGGAATGGTGCACCCGAGTACCAGGGGACGAGAACTGAGACATATTTGAACACGTCTCCCGATCACACGGTTGATCATACTCTGGGTTCCACATGCATGTTTTAGCTGAAGGAAGAATCCCTTAAACCTGGAGAGTTGAGACCCGTGGAATGGGTACCATGCAATATGACTTCAAAGGGTCTTCATTTGCTCACTGAACCTCTCCAATCCTATCACTGCTGCGTTTATGCCCCTGTACACACGCTTGATTCTCTTTCGGAGACACAGCAATCCATAGGTTTTAAGATACTTTCTAGTCAGGTACACTCTTAGGCATTTAATATGAGGTGTTGAGTCCATTTCGTTGAGCAAGGTGTAGCTCTTGTCTATTACATATTTGGCTTAAGGAACTTTATCTGTGCTCATTTCAATCTCTGGTTTTAGGCAGCACCCCATCTCACCTTTTCCCTTAGCAAGCATAAGTTGGTTTTCTAAATTTGAGACCCTGTTCTCTTTTGTAATTCAGTTCCTGTGTAGCCAAGTTTACATTCCGTGTATTAGTGATATCTTATGATGTTTCTTTTTCTGTGTGACTTATTTCAGTTAGAATCATCATACCTGAATCCACTCATTATGCTGCTACGGGCCTGATGACATAGATTTCATTGCTGAATGATATTGCTTTGTAGGTAAGTACCACAACATCTTTATCCATTACTCACTTTCTGCGATATTGAACTTGTACCGTAAACGAGGTTCTTGTAAACAGAGCCGTCCCAAACTTTGGGGTGGCTGTGTCTTTTTGATTTTAATTTCCCTAAGCTATAGGACCATAAGTGGAATTGCCCTAGGCTCTGTTGCTTTGTTTTTTAGATGTTTCAGGAAACACCATACACTTCTCCCCAGTGGCTGTTGGCAATTTGCATCCCGCCCATCAGCATAACAAGGCTCCCAGTTCTCCATGGTCTGTCCTGCCTTCTGGATTTTACACTTTTTTCAGATGGCCCTTTTGACAGGGGGGAAGTGAGACTTCATTGTAGTGCAGATTTCCTTTGCAAGCATGCTTGGTTGGCCAAAAAGGGCGTATGCGTTTTTTCCTGAATATATTCAGGAAAAAACGCATACGCCCTTTTTGGCCAAGTGCATCATTGTGGACGTTCTGCCTCTTTTCCTATGCTTTAACTGCAATTCCAGTCTACCTCCTGAAATCGGTTTCCTGCAATTCTGCCCCGCTTTCAAGTCCTCTTGGCAGCCTTACTTCAGTATATTTTTGGACGATAGCTGTCATTTGTAACTCTGCAGGTTTGTGAATTACAGTGCCCCTGAGCTCCTTTCTTCAACTCGCTTTCTTGTGAGCTGGTCGCAACACCGCAGGATTGCTTCAGGCCCTAATCTGGTTCCGGCACGGCACGCTGAGCCTTTGGTTAATTCCTCTTCCTGGTGGGAAATGAGAGTTAAATTTGCCCGTCCAGACACCTCCAGCTAGTCTCTCATTGGTTCTCCCTATTCCTGTTCATCTTCCGCAGAAATTGCAAACTGGGCCAAACAGGAGGTTAAAGGCACTGACTCTCCAAGTCGGGAGAGTGTTAGTAAAGCGTCTGGAATGTTGCACCCGAGTACCAGGGGACGAGAACTGAGACATATTTGAACACGTCTCCCGATCGCACAGTGGATCATACTCTGGGTTCCACATGCATGTTTTAGCTGAAGGAAGAATCCCTTAAACCTGGAGAGTTGAGACCCGTGGAATGGGTACCATGCAATATGACTTCAAAGGGTCTTCATTTGCTCACCGAACCTCTCCAATCCTATCACTGCTGCGTTTATGCCCCTGTACACACGCTTGATTCTCTTTCGGAGACATAGCAATCCATAGGTTTTAAGATACTTACTAGTCAGGTACATTCTTAGGCGTTTAATATGGGGTGTTGAGTCCATTTCGTTGAGCAAGGAGTAGCTCTTTTCTATTCTATATTTGGCTTAAGGAACTTTATCTATGTTCATTTCAATCTCTGGTTTTAGGCAGCACCCCAACTCACCTTTCCCCTTAGCAAGCATAAGTTGGTTTTCTAAATTTGAGACCCTGTTCTGTTTTGTAATTCAGTTCCTGTGTAGCCAAGTTTACATTCCGTGTATTAGTGATATCTTATGATGTTTCTTTTCCTGTGTGACTTATTTCAGTTAGAATCATCATACCTGAATCCACTCATTATGCTGCTACGGGCCTGATGACATAGATTTCATTGCTGAGTGATATTGCATTGTACGTAAGTACCACAACTTCTTTATCCATTACTCACTTTCTGCGATATTGAACTTGTACCGTAAACGAGGTTCTTGTAAACAGAGCCGTCCCAAACTTTGGGGTGGCTGTGTCTTTTTGATTTTAATTTCCCTAAGCTATAGGACCATAAGTGGAAGTGCCCTAGGCTCTGTTGCTTTGTTTTTTAGATGTTTCAGGAAACACCATACACTTCTCCCGAGTGGCTGTTGGCAATTTACATCCCGCTCATCAGCATAACAAGGCTCCCTGTTCTCCATGGCCTGTCCTGCCTTTCTGGATTTTACACTTTTTTCAGATGGCCCTTTTGACCGGGGGGAAGTGAGACTTCATTGTAGTGCAGATTTCCTTTGCAAGCTTGCTTGGTTGGCCAAAAAGTGCGTATGCGTTTTTTCCTGAATATATTCAGGAAAAAACGCATACACCCTTTTTGGCCAAGTGCATCATTGTGGACGTTCTGCCTCTTTTCCTATGCTTTAACTGCAATTCCAGTCTACCTCCTGAAATCGGTTTCTTGCAATTCTGCCCCGCTTTCAAGTCCTCTTGGCAGCCTTACTTCAGTATATTTTTGGACGATAGCTGTCATTTATAACTCTGCAGCTTTGTGAATTACAGTGTCCCTGAGCTCCTTTCTTCAATTCGCTTTCTTGTGAGCTGGCCGCAACACCGCAGGATTGCTTCAGGCCCTAATCTGGTTCCGGCACGGCACGCTGAGCCTTTGGTTAATTCCTCTTCCTGGTGGGAAATGAGAGTTAAATTTGCCCGTCCAGACACCTCCAGCTAGTCTCTCATTGGTTCTCCTTATTCCTGTTCATCTTCCACAGAAATTGCAAACTCGGCCAAACAGGAGGTTAAAGGCACTGACTCTCCAAGTCGGGAGAGTGTTATTAAAGAGTCTGGAATGTTGCACCCGAGTACCAGGGGTCGAAAACTGAGACATATTTGAACACGTCTCCCGATCACACGGTGGATCATATTCTGGGTTCCACATGCATGTTTTAGCTGAAGGAAGAATCCCTTAAACCTGGAGAGTTGAGACCCTTGGAATGGGTACCATGCAATATGACTTCAAAGGGTCTTCATTTGCTCACCGAACCTCTCCAATCCTATCACTGCTGCGTTTATGCCCCTGTACACACGCTTGATCCTCTTTCGGAGACATAGCAATCCATAGGTTTTAAGATACTTACTAGTCAGGTGCATTCTTAGGCGTTTAATATGGGGTGTTGAGCCCATTTCGTTGAGCAAGGAGTAGCTGTTATCTATTACATATTTGGCTTAAGGAACTTTGTCTGTGCTCATTTCAATCTCTGGTTTTATGCAACACGCCAACTCACATTTCCCCTTAGCAAGCATAAGTTGGTTTTCTACATTTGAGACCCTGTTCTGTTTTGTATTTCAGTTCCAGTGTAGCCAAGTTTACATTCCGTGTATTAGTGATATCTTATGATGTTTCTTTTTCTGTGTGACTTATTTCAGTTAGAATCATCATACCTGAATCCACTCATTATGCTGCTACGGGCCTGATGACATAGATTTCATTGCTGAGTGATATTGCATTGTACGTAAGTACCACAACTTCTTTATCCATTACTCACTTTCTGCGATATTGAACTTGTACCGTAAACGAGGTTCTTGTAAACAGAGCCATCCCAAACTTTGGGGTGGCTGTGTCTTTTTGATTTTAATTTCCCTAAGCTATAGGACCATAAGTGGAAGTGCCCTAGGCTCTGTTGCTTTGTTTTTTAGATGTTTCAGGAAACACCATACACTTCTCCCGAGTGGCTGTTGGCAGTTTACATCCCGCCCATCAGCATAACAAGGCTCCCAGTTCTCCATGGCCTGTCCTGCCTTCTGGATTTTACACTTTTTTCAGATGGCCCTTTTGACCGGGGGGAAGTGAGACTTCATTGTAGTGCAGATTTCCTTTGCAAGCTTGCTTGGTTGGCCAAAAAGGGCGTATGCGTTTTTTCCTGAACATATTCAGGAAAAAACGCATACGCCCTTTTTGGCCAAGTGCATCATTGTGGACGTTCTGCCTCTTTTCCTATGCTTTAACTGCAATTCCAGTCTACCTCCTGAAATCGGTTTCCTGCAATTCTGCCCCGCTTTCAAGTCCTCTTGGCAGCCTTACTTCAGTATATTTTTGGACGATAGCTGTCATTTATAAGTCTGCAGGTTTGTGAATTACAGTGCCCCTGAGCTCCTTTCTTCAACTCGCTTTCTTGTGAGCTGGTCGCAACACCGCAGGATTGCTTCAGGCCCTAATCTGGTTCCGGCACGGCACGCTGAGCCTTTGGTTAATTCCTCTTCCTGGTGGGAAATGAGAGTTAAATTTGCCCGTCCAGACACCTCCAGCTAGTCTCTCATTGGTTCTCCCTATTCCTGTTCATCTTCCGCAGAAATTGCAAACTGGGCCAAACAGGAGGTTAAAGGCACTGACTCTCCAAGTCGGGAGAGTGTTAGTAAAGCGTCTGGAATGTTGCACCCGAGTACCAGGGGACGAGAACTGAGACATATTTGAACACGTCTCCCGATCGCACAGTGGATCATACTCTGGGTTCCACATGCATGTTTTAGCTGAAGGAAGAATCCCTTAAACCTGGAGAGTTGAGACCCGTGGAATGGGTACCATGCAATATGACTTCAAAGGGTCTTCATTTGCTCACCGAACCTCTCCAATCCTATCACTGCTGTGTTTATGCCCCTGTACACACGCTTGATTCTCTTTCGGAGACATAGCAATCCATAGGTTTTAAGATACTTACTAGTCAGGTACATTCTTAGGCGTTTAATATGGGGTGTTGAGTCCATTTCGTTGAGCAAGGAGTAGCTCTTGTCTATTCCATATTTGGCTTAAGGAACTTTATCTGTGTTCATTACAATCTCTGGTTTTAGGCAGCACCCCAACTCACCTTTCCCCTTAGCAAGCATAAGTTGGTTTTCTAAATTTGAGACCCTGTTCTGTTTTGTCATTCAGTTCCTGTGTAGCCAAGTTTACATTCCGTGTATTAGTGATATCTTATGATGTTTCTTTTTCTGTGTGACTTATTTCAGTTAGAATCATCATACCTGAATCCACTCATTATGCTGCTACGGGCCTGATGACATAGATTTCATTGCTGAGTGATATTGCATTGTACGTAAGTACCACAACTTCTTTATCCATTACTCACTTTCTGCGATATTGAACTTGTACCGTAAACGAGGTTCTTGTAAACAGAGCCGTCCCAAACTTTGGGGTGGCTGTGTCTTTTTGATTTTAATTTCCCTAAGCTATAGGACCATAAGTGGAAGTGCCCTAGGCTCTGTTGCTTTGTTTTTTAGATGTTTCAGGAAACACCATACACTTCTCCCCAGTGGCTGTTGGCAATTTGCATCCCGCCCATCAGCATAACAAGGCTCCCAGTTCTCCATGGCCTGTCCTGCCTTCTGGATTTTACACTTTTTTCAGATGGCCCTTTTGACAGGGGGGAAGTGAGACTTCATTGTAGTGCAGATTTCCTTTGCAAGCATGCTTGGTTGGCCAAAAAGGGCGTATGCGTTTTTTCCTGAATATATTCAGGAAAAAACGCATACGCCCTTTTTGGCCAAGTGCATCATTGTGGACGTTCTGCCTCTTTTCCTATGCTTTAACTGCAATTCCAGTCTACCTCCTGAAATCGGTTTCCTGCAATTCTGCCCCGCTTTCAAGTCCTCTTGGCAGCCTTACTTCAGTATATTTTTGGACGATAGCTGTCATTTGTAACTCTGCAGGTTTGTGAATTACAGTGCCCCTGAGCTCCTTTCTTCAACTCGCTTTCTTGTGAGCTGGTCGCAACACCGCAGGATTGCTTCAGGCCCTAATCTGGTTCCGGCACGGCACGCTGAGCCTTTGGTTAATTCCTCTTCCTGGTGGGAAATGAGAGTTAAATTTGCCCGTCCAGACACCTCCAGCTAGTCTCTCATTGGTTCTCCCTATTCCTGTTCATCTTCCGCAGAAATTGCAAACTGGGCCAAACAGGAGGTTAAAGGCACTGACTCTCCAAGTCGGGAGAGTGTTAGTAAAGCGTCTGGAATGTTGCACCCGAGTACCAGGGGACGAGAACTGAGACATATTTGAACACGTCTCCCGATCGCACAGTGGATCATACTCTGGGTTCCACATGCATGTTTTAGCTGAAGGAAGAATCCCTTAAACCTGGAGAGTTGAGACCCGTGGAATGGGTACCATGCAATATGACTTCAAAGGGTCTTCATTTGCTCACCGAACCTCTCCAATCCTATCACTGCTGTGTTTATGCCCCTGTACACACGCTTGATTCTCTTTCGGAGACATAGCAATCCATAGGTTTTAAGATACTTACTAGTCAGGTACATTCTTAGGCGTTTAATATGGGGTGTTGAGTCCATTTCGTTGAGCAAGGAGTAGCTCTTGTCTATTCCATATTTGGCTTAAGGAACTTTATCTGTGTTCATTACAATCTCTGGTTTTAGGCAGCACCCCAACTCACCTTTCCCCTTAGCAAGCATAAGTTGGTTTTCTAAATTTGAGACCCTGTTCTGTTTTGTCATTCAGTTCCTGTGTAGCCAAGTTTACATTCCGTGTATTAGTGATATCTTATGATGTTTCTTTTTCTGTGTGACTTATTTCAGTTAGAATCATCATACCTGAATCCACTCATTATGCTGCTACGGGCCTGATGACATAGATTTCATTGCTGAGTGATATTGCATTGTACGTAAGTACCACAACTTCTTTATCCATTACTCACTTTCTGCGATATTGAACTTGTACCGTAAACGAGGTTCTTGTAAACAGAGCCGTCCCAAACTTTGGGGTGGCTGTGTCTTTTTGATTTTAATTTCCCTAAGCTATAGGACCATAAGTGGAAGTGCCCTAGGCTCTGTTGCTTTGTTTTTTAGATGTTTCAGGAAACACCATACACTTCTCCCCAGTGGCTGTTGGCAATTTGCATCCCGCCCATCAGCATAACAAGGCTCCCAGTTCTCCATGGCCTGTCCTGCCTTCTGGATTTTACACTTTTTTCAGATGGCCCTTTTGACAGGGGGGAAGTGAGACTTCATTGTAGTGCAGATTTCCTTTGCAAGCATGCTTGGTTGGCCAAAAAGGGCGTATGCGTTTTTTCCTGAATATATTCAGGAAAAAACGCATACGCCCTTTTTGGCCAAGTGCATCATTGTGGACGTTCTGCCTCTTTTCCTATGCTTTAACTGCAATTCCAGTCTACCTCCTGAAATCGGTTTCCTGCAATTCTGCCCCGCTTTCAAGTCCTCTTGGCAGCCTTACTTCAGTATATTTTTGGACGATAGCTGTCATTTGTAACTCTGCAGGTTTGTGAATTACAGTGCCCCTGAGCTCCTTTCTTCAACTCGCTTTCTTGTGAGCTGGTCGCAACACCGCAGGATTGCTTCAGGCCCTAATCTGGTTCCGGCACGGCACGCTGAGCCTTTGGTTAATTCCTCTTCCTGGTGGGAAATGAGAGTTAAATTTGCCCGTCCAGACACCTCCAGCTAGTCTCTCATTGGTTCTCCCTATTCCTGTTCATCTTCCGCAGAAATTGCAAACTGGGCCAAACAGGAGGTTAAAGGCACTGACTCTCCAAGTCGGGAGAGTGTTAGTAAAGCGTCTGGAATGTTGCACCCGAGTACCAGGGGACGACAACTGAGACATATTTGAACACGTCTCCAGATCGCACAGTGGATCATACTCTGGGTTCCACATGCATGTTTTAGCTGAAGGAAGAATCCCTTAAACCTGGAGAGTTGAGACCCGTGGAATGGGTACCATGCAATATGACTTCAAAGGGTCTTCATTTGCTCACCGAACCTCTCCAATCCTATCACTGCTGCGTTTATGCCCCTGTACACACGCTTGATTCTCTTTCGGAGACATAGCAATCCATAGGTTTTAAGATACTTACTAGTCAGGTACATTCTTAGGCGTTTAATATGGGGTGTTGAGTCCATTTCGTTGAGCAAGGAGTAGCTCTTTTCTATTCTATATTTGGCTTAAGGAACTTTATCTATGTTCATTTCAATCTCTGGTTTTAGGCAGCACCCCAACTCACCTTTCCCCTTAGCAAGCATAAGTTGGTTTTCTAAATTTGAGACCCTGTTCTGTTTTGTAATTCAGTTCCTGTGTAGCCAAGGTTACATTCCGTGTATTAGTGATATCTTATGATGTTTCTTTTCCTGTGTGACTTATTTCAGTTAGAATCATCATACCTGAATCCACTCATTATGCTGCTACGGGCCTGATGACATAGATTTCATTGCTGAATGATATTGCTTTGTACGTAAGTACCACAACATCTTTATCCATTACTCACTTTCTGCGATATTGAACTTGTACCGTAAACGAGGTTCTTGTAAACAGAGCCGTCCCAAACTTTGGGGTGGCTGTGTCTTTTTGATTTTAATTTCCCTAAGCTATAGGACCATAAGTGGAAGTGCCCTAGGCTCTGTTGCTTTGTTTTTTAGATGTTTCAGGAAACACCATACACTTCTCCCGAGTGGCTGTTGGCAATTTGCATCCCGCCCATCAGCATAACAAGGCTCCCAGTTCTCCATGGCCTGTCCTGCCTTCTGGATTTTACACTTTTTTCAGATGGCCCTTTTGACAGGGGGGAAGTGAGACTTCATTGTAGTGCAGATTTCCTTTGCAAGCATGCTTGGTTGGCCAAAAACTGCGTATGCGTTTTTTCCTGAATATATTCAGGAAAAAACGCATACGCCCTTTTTGGCCAAGTGCATCATTGTGGACGTTCTGCCTCTTTTCCTATGCTTTAACTGCAATTCCAGTCTACATCCTGAAATCGGTTTCCTGCAATTCTGCCCCGCTTTCAAGTCTTCTTGGCAGCCTTACTTCAGTATATTTTTGGACGATAGCTGTCATTTGTAACTCTGCAGGTTTGTGAATTACAGTGCCCCTGAGCTCCTTTCTTCAACTCGCTTTCTTGTGAGCTGGTCGCAACACCGCAGGATTGCTTCAGGCCCTAATCTGGTTCCGGCACGGCACGCTGAGCCTTTGGTTAATTCCTCTTCCTGGTGGGAAATGAGAGTTAAATTTGCCCGTCCAGACACCTCCAGCTAGTCTCTCATTGGTTCTCCCTATTCCTGTTCATCTTCCGCAGAAATTGCAAACTGGGCCAAACAGGAGGTTAAAGGCACTGACTCTCCAAGTCGGGAGAGTGTTAGTAAAGCGTCTGGAATGTTGCACCCGAGTACCAGGGGACGAGAACTGAGACATATTTGAACACGTCTCCCGATCGCACAGTGGATCATACTCTGGGTTCCACATGCATGTTTTAGCTGAAGGAAGAATCCCTTAAACCTGGAGAGTTGAGACCCGTGGAATGGGTACCATGCAATATGACTTCAAAGGGTCTTCATTTGCTCACCGAACCTCTCCAATCCTATCACTGCTGCGTTTATGCCCCTGTACACACGCTTGATTCTCTTTCAGAGACATAGCAATCCATAGGTTTTAAGATACTTACTAGTCAGGTACATTCTTAGGCGTTTAATATGGGGTGTTGAGTCCATTTCGTTGAGCAAGGAGTAGCTCTTTTCTATTCTATATTTGGCTTAAGGAACTTTATCTATGTTCATTTCAATCTCTGGTTTTAGGCAGCACCCCAACTCACCTTTCCCCTTAGCAAGCATAAGTTGGTTTTCTAAATTTGAGACCCTGTTCTGTTTTGTAATTCAGTTCCTGTGTAGCCAAGTTTACATTCCGTGTATTAGTGATATCTTATGATGTTTCTTTTCCTGTGTGACTTATTTCAGTTAGAATCATCATACCTGAATCCACTCATTATGCTGCTACGGGCCTGATGACATAGATTTCATTGCTGAGTGATATTGCATTGTACGTAAGTACCACAACTTCTTTATCCATTACTCACTTTCTGCGATATTGAACTTGTACCGTAAACGAGGTTCTTGTAAACAGAGCCGTCCCAAACTTTGGGGTGGCTGTGTCTTTTTGATTTTAATTTCCCTAAGCTATAGGACCATAAGTGGAAGTGCCCTAGGCTCTGTTGCTTTGTTTTTTAGATGTTTCAGGAAACACCATACACTTCTCCCGAGTGGCTGTTGGCAATTTGCATCCCGCCCATCAGCATAACAAGGCTCCCAGTTCTCCATGGCCTGTCCTGCCTTCTGGATTTTACACTTTTTTCAGATGGCCCTTTTGACAGGGGGGAAGTGAGACTTCATTGTAGTGCAGATTTCCTTTGCAAGCATGCTTGGTTGGCCAAAAAGTGCGTATGCGTTTTTTCCTGAATATATTCAGGAAAAAACGCATACGCCCTTTTTGGCCAAGTGCATCATTGTGGACGTTCTGCCTCTTTTCCTATGCTTTAACTGCAATTCCAGTCTACCTCCTGAAATCGGTTTCCTGCAATTCTGCCCCGCTTTCAAGTCCTCTTGGCAGCCTTACTTCAGTATATTTTTGGACGATAGCTGTCATTTGTAACTCTGCAGGTTTGTGAATTACAGTGCCCCTGAGCTCCTTTCTTCAACTCGCTTTCTTGTGAGCTGGTCGCAACACCGCAGGATTGCTTCAGGCCCTAATCTGGTTCCGGCACGGCATGCTGAGCCTTTGGTTAATTCCTCTTCCTGGTGGGAAATGAGAGTTAAATTTGCCCGTCCAGACACCTCCAGCTAGTCTCTCATTGGTTCTCCCTATTCCTGTTCATCTTCCGCAGAAATTGCAAACTGGGCCAAACAGGAGGTTAAAGGCAGTGACTCTCCAAGTCGGGAGAGTGTTAGTAAAGCGTCTGGAATGTTGCACCCGAGTACCAGGGGATGAGAACTGAGACATATTTGAACACGTCTCCCGATCGCACAGTGGATCATACTCTGGGTTCCACATGCATGTTTTATCTGAAGGAAGAATCCCTTAAACCTGGAGAGTTGAGACCCGTGGAATGGGTACCATGCAATATGACTTCAAAGGGTCTTCATTTGCTCACCGAACCTCTCCAATCCTATCACTGCTGCGTTTATGCCCCTGTACACACGCTTGATTCTCTTTCGGAGACATAGCAATCCATAGGTTTTAAGATACTTACTAGTCAGGTACATTCTTAGGCGTTTAATATGGGGTGTTGAGTCCATTTCGTTGAGCAAGGAGTAGCTCTTGTCTATTCTATATTTGGCTTAAGGAACTTTATCTGTGTTCCTTTCAATCTCTGGTTTTAGGCAGCACCCCAACTCACCTTTCCCCTTAGCAAGCATAAGTTGGTTTTCTAAATTTGAGACCCTGTTCTGTTTTGTAATTCACTTCCTGTGTAGCCAAGTTTACATTCCGTGTATTAGTGATATCTTATGATGTTTCTTTTTCTGTGTGACTTATTTCAGTTAGAATCATCATACCTGAATCCACTCATTATGCTGCTACGGGCCTGATGACATAGATTTCATTGCTGAGTGATATTGCATTGTACGTAAGTACCACAACTTCTTTATCCATTACTCACTTTCTGCGATATTGAACTTGTACCGTAAACGAGGTTCTTGTAAACAGAGCCGTCCCAAACTTTGGGGTGGCTGTGTCTTTTTGATTTTAATTTCCCTAAGCTATAGGACCATAAGTGGAAGTGCCCTAGGCTCTGTTGCTTTGTTTTTTAGATGTTTCAGGAAACACCATACACTTCTCCCGAGTGGCTGTTGGCAATTTACATCCCGCCCATCAGCATAACAAGGCAACCAGTTCTCCATGGCCTGTCCTGCCTTCTGGATTTTACACTTTTTTCAGATGGCCCTTTTGACCGGGGGGAAGTGAGACTTCATTGTAGTGCAGATTTCCTTTGCAAGCTTGCTTGGTTGGCCAAAAAGGGCGTATGCGTTTTTTCCTGAATATATTCAGGAAAAAACGCATACGCCCTTTTTGGCCAAGTGCATCATTGTGGACGTTCTGCCTCTTTTCCTATGCTTTAACTGCAATTCCAGTCTACCTCCTGAAATCGGTTTCCTGCAATTCTGCCCCGCTTTCAAGTCCTCTTGGCAGCCTTACTTCAGTATATTTTTGGACGATAGCTGTCATTTATAACTCTGCAGGTTTGTGAATTACAGTGCCCCTGAGCTCCTTTCTTCAACTCGCTTTCTTGTGAGCTGGTCGCAACACCGCAGGATTGCTTCAGGCCCTAATCTGGTTCCGGCATGGCACGCTGAGCCTTTGGTTAATTCCTCTTCCTGGTGGGAAATTAGAGTTAAATTTGCCCGTCCAGACACCTCCAGCTAGTCTCTCATTGGTTCTCCCTATTCCTGTTCATCTTCCGCAGAAATTGCAAACTGAGCCAAACAGGAGGTTAAAGGCACTGACTCTCCAAGTCGGGAGAGTGTTAGTAAAGCGTCTGGAATGTTGCACCCGAGTACCAGGGGACGAGAACTGAGACATATTTGAACACGTCTCCCGATCGCACAGTGGATCATACTCTGGGTTCCACATGCATGTTTTAGCTGAAGGAAGAATCCCTTAAACCTGGAGAGTTGAGACCCGTGGAATGGGTACCATGCAATATGACTTCAAAGGGTCTTCATTTGCTCACCGAACCTCTCCAATCCTATCACTGCTGTGTTTCTGCCCCTGTACACACGCTTGATTCTCTTTCGGAGACATAGCAATCCATAGGTTTTAAGATACTTACTAGTCAGGTACATTCTTAGGCGTTTAATATGGGGTGTTGAGTCCATTTCGTTGAGCAAGGAGTAGCTCTTGTCTATTCCATATTTGGCTTAAGGAACTTTATCTGTGTTCATTACAATCTCTGGTTTTAGGCAGCACCCCAACTCACCTTTCCCCTTAGCAAGCATAAGTTGGTTTTCTAAATTTGAGACCCTGTTCTGTTTTGTCATTCAGTTCCTGTGTAGCCAAGTTTACATTCCGTGTATTAGTGATATCTTATGATGTTTCTTTTTCTGTGTGACTTATTTCAGTTAGAATCATCATACCTGAATCCACTCATTATGCTGCTACGGGCCTGATGACATAGATTTCATTGCTGAGTGATATTGCATTGTACGTAAGTACCACAACTTCTTTATCCATTACTCACTTTCTGCGATATTGAACTTGTACCGTAAACGAGGTTCTTGTAAACAGAGCCGTCCCAAACTTTGGGGTGGCTGTGTCTTTTTGATTTTAATTTCCCTAAGCTATAGGACCATAAGTGGAAGTGCCCTAGGCTCTGTTGCTTTGTTTTTTAGATGTTTCAGGAAACACCATACACTTCTCCCGAGTGGCTGTTGGCAATTTACATCCCGCCCATCAGCATAACAAGGCTCCCAGTTCTCCATGGCCTGTCCTGCCTTCTGGATTTTACACTTTTTTCAGATGGCCCTTTTGACCGGGGGGAAGTGAGACTTCATTGTAGTGCAGATTTCCTTTGCAAGCTTGCTTGGTTGGCCAAAAAGGGCGTATGCGTTTTTTCCTGAATATATTCAGGAAAAAACGCATACGCCCTTTTTGGCCAAGTGCATCATTGTGGACGTTCTGCCTCTTTTCCTATGCTTTAACTGCAATTCCAGTCTACCTCCTGAAATCGGTTTCCTGCAATTCTGCCCCGCTTTCAAGTCCTCTTGGCAGCCTTACTTCAGTATATTTTTGGACGATAGCTGTCATTTATAAGTCTGCAGGTTTGTGAATTACAGTGCCCCTGAGCTCCTTTCTTCAACTCGCTTTCTTGTGAGCTGGCCGCAATACCGCAGGATTGCTTCAGGCCCTAATCTGGTTCCGGCACGGCATGCTGAGCCTTTGGTTAATTCCTCTTCCTGGTGGGAAATGAGAGTTAAATTTGCCCGTCCAGACACCTCCAGCTAGTCTCTCATTGGTTCTCCCTATTCCTGTTCATCTTCCGCAGAAATTGCAAACTGGGCCAAACAGGAGGTTAAAGGCACTGACTCTCCAAGTTGGGAGAGTGTTAGTAAAGCGTCTGGAATGGTGCACCCGAGTACCAGGGGACGAGAACTGAGACATATTTGAACACGTCTCCCGATCACACGGTTGATCATACTCTGGGTTCCACATGCATGTTTTAGCTGAAGGAAGAATCCCTTAAACCTGGAGAGTTGAGACCCGTGGAATGGGTACCATGCAATATGACTTCAAAGGGTCTTCATTTGCTCACTGAACCTCTCCAATCCTATCACTGCTGCGTTTATGCCCCTGTACACACGCTTGATTCTCTTTCGGAGACACAGCAATCCATAGGTTTTAAGATACTTTCTAGTCAGGTACACTCTTAGGCATTTAATATGAGGTGTTGAGTCCATTTCGTTGAGCAAGGTGTAGCTCTTGTCTATTACATATTTGGCTTAAGGAACTTTATCTGTGCTCATTTCAATCTCTGGTTTTAGGCAGCACCCCATCTCACCTTTTCCCTTAGCAAGCATAAGTTGGTTTTCTAAATTTGAGACCCTGTTCTCTTTTGTAATTCAGTTCCTGTGTAGCCAAGTTTACATTCCGTGTATTAGTGATATCTTATGATGTTTCTTTTTCTGTGTGACTTATTTCAGTTAGAATCATCATACCTGAATCCACTCATTATGCTGCTACGGGCCTGATGACATAGATTTCATTGCTGAATGATATTGCTTTGTAGGTAAGTACCACAACATCTTTATCCATTACTCACTTTCTGCGATATTGAACTTGTACCGTAAACGAGGTTCTTGTAAACAGAGCCGTCCCAAACTTTGGGGTGGCTGTGTCTTTTTGATTTTAATTTCCCTAAGCTATAGGACCATAAGTGGAAGTGCCCTAGGCTCTGTTGCTTTGTTTTTTAGATGTTTCAGGAAACACCATACACTTCTCCCCAGTGGCTGTTGGCAATTTGCATCCCGCCCATCAGCATAACAAGGCTCCCAGTTCTCCATGGCCTGTCCTGCCTTCTGGATTTTACACTTTTTTCAGATGGCCCTTTTGACAGGGGGGAAGTGAGACTTCATTGTAGTGCAGATTTCCTTTGCAAGCATGCTTGGTTGGCCAAAAAGGGCGTATGCGTTTTTTCCTGAATATATTCAGGAAAAAACGCATACGCCCTTTTTGGCCAAGTGCATCATTGTGGACGTTCTGCCTCTTTTCCTATGCTTTAACTGCAATTCCAGTCTACCTCCTGAAATCGGTTTCCTGCAATTCTGCCCCGCTTTCAAGTCCTCTTGGCAGCCTTACTTCAGTATATTTTTGGACGATAGCTGTCATTTGTAACTCTGCAGGTTTGTGAATTACAGTGCCCCTGAGCTCCTTTCTTCAACTCGCTTTCTTGTGAGCTGGTCGCAACACCGCAGGATTGCTTCAGGCCCTAATCTGGTTCCGGCACGGCACGCTGAGCCTTTGGTTAATTCCTCTTCCTGGTGGGAAATGAGAGTTAAATTTGCCCGTCCAGACACCTCCAGCTAGTCTCTCATTGGTTCTCCCTATTCCTGTTCATCTTCCGCAGAAATTGCAAACTGGGCCAAACAGGAGGTTAAAGGCACTGACTCTCCAAGTCGGGAGAGTGTTAGTAAAGCGTCTGGAATGTTGCACCCGAGTACCAGGGGACGAGAACTGAGACATATTTGAACACGTCTCCCGATCGCACAGTGGATCATACTCTGGGTTCCACATGCATGTTTTAGCTGAAGGAAGAATCCCTTAAACCTGGAGAGTTGAGACCCGTGGAATGGGTACCATGCAATATGACTTCAAAGGGTCTTCATTTGCTCACCGAACCTCTCCAATCCTATCACTGCTGCGTTTATGCCCCTGTACACACGCTTGATTCTCTTTCGGAGACATAGCAATCCATAGGTTTTAAGATACTTACTAGTCAGGTACATTCTTAGGCGTTTAATATGGGGTGTTGAGTCCATTTCGTTGAGCAAGGAGTAGCTCTTTTCTATTCTATATTTGGCTTAAGGAACTTTATCTATGTTCATTTCAATCTCTGGTTTTAGGCAGCACCCCAACTCACCTTTCCCCTTAGCAAGCATAAGTTGGTTTTCTAAATTTGAGACCCTGTTCTGTTTTGTAATTCAGTTCCTGTGTAGCCAAGTTTACATTCCGTGTATTAGTGATATCTTATGATGTTTCTTTTCCTGTGTGACTTATTTCAGTTAGAATCATCATACCTGAATCCACTCATTATGCTGCTACGGGCCTGATGACATAGATTTCATTGCTGAGTGATATTGCATTGTACGTAAGTACCACAACTTCTTTATCCATTACTCACTTTCTGCGATATTGAACTTGTACCGTAAACGAGGTTCTTGTAAACAGAGCCGTCCCAAACTTTGGGGTGGCTGTGTCTTTTTGATTTTAATTTCCCTAAGCTATAGGACCATAAGTGGAAGTGCCCTAGGCTCTGTTGCTTTGTTTTTTAGATGTTTCAGGAAACACCATACACTTCTCCCGAGTGGCTGTTGGCAATTTACATCCCGCTCATCAGCATAACAAGGCTCCCTGTTCTCCATGGCCTGTCCTGCCTTTCTGGATTTTACACTTTTTTCAGATGGCCCTTTTGACCGGGGGGAAGTGAGACTTCATTGTAGTGCAGATTTCCTTTGCAAGCTTGCTTGGTTGGCCAAAAAGTGCGTATGCGTTTTTTCCTGAATATATTCAGGAAAAAACGCATACACCCTTTTTGGCCAAGTGCATCATTGTGGACGTTCTGCCTCTTTTCCTATGCTTTAACTGCAATTCCAGTCTACCTCCTGAAATCGGTTTCTTGCAATTCTGCCCCGCTTTCAAGTCCTCTTGGCAGCCTTACTTCAGTATATTTTTGGACGATAGCTGTCATTTATAACTCTGCAGCTTTGTGAATTACAGTGTCCCTGAGCTCCTTTCTTCAATTCGCTTTCTTGTGAGCTGGCCGCAACACCGCAGGATTGCTTCAGGCCCTAATCTGGTTCCGGCACGGCACGCTGAGCCTTTGGTTAATTCCTCTTCCTGGTGGGAAATGAGAGTTAAATTTGCCCGTCCAGACACCTCCAGCTAGTCTCTCATTGGTTCTCCTTATTCCTGTTCATCTTCCACAGAAATTGCAAACTCGGCCAAACAGGAGGTTAAAGGCACTGACTCTCCAAGTCGGGAGAGTGTTATTAAAGAGTCTGGAATGTTGCACCCGAGTACCAGGGGTCGAAAACTGAGACATATTTGAACACGTCTCCCGATCACACGGTGGATCATATTCTGGGTTCCACATGCATGTTTTAGCTGAAGGAAGAATCCCTTAAACCTGGAGAGTTGAGACCCTTGGAATGGGTACCATGCAATATGACTTCAAAGGGTCTTCATTTGCTCACCGAACCTCTCCAATCCTATCACTGCTGCGTTTATGCCCCTGTACACACGCTTGATCCTCTTTCGGAGACATAGCAATCCATAGGTTTTAAGATACTTACTAGTCAGGTGCATTCTTAGGCGTTTAATATGGGGTGTTGAGCCCATTTCGTTGAGCAAGGAGTAGCTGTTATCTATTACATATTTGGCTTAAGGAACTTTGTCTGTGCTCATTTCAATCTCTGGTTTTATGCAACACGCCAACTCACATTTCCCCTTAGCAAGCATAAGTTGGTTTTCTACATTTGAGACCCTGTTCTGTTTTGTATTTCAGTTCCAGTGTAGCCAAGTTTACATTCCGTGTATTAGTGATATCTTATGATGTTTCTTTTTCTGTGTGACTTATTTCAGTTAGAATCATCATACCTGAATCCACTCATTATGCTGCTACGGGCCTGATGACATAGATTTCATTGCTGAGTGATATTGCATTGTACGTAAGTACCACAACTTCTTTATCCATTACTCACTTTCTGCGATATTGAACTTGTACCGTAAACGAGGTTCTTGTAAACAGAGCCATCCCAAACTTTGGGGTGGCTGTGTCTTTTTGATTTTAATTTCCCTAAGCTATAGGACCATAAGTGGAAGTGCCCTAGGCTCTGTTGCTTTGTTTTTTAGATGTTTCAGGAAACACCATACACTTCTCCCGAGTGGCTGTTGGCAGTTTACATCCCGCCCATCAGCATAACAAGGCTCCCAGTTCTCCATGGCCTGTCCTGCCTTCTGGATTTTACACTTTTTTCAGATGGCCCTTTTTACCGGGGGGAAGTGAGACTTCATTGTAGTGCAGATTTCCTTTGCAAGCTTGCTTGGTTGGCCAAAAAGGGCGTATGCGTTTTTTCCTGAATATATTCAGGAAAAAACGCATACGCCCTTTTTGGCCAAGTGCATCATTGTGGACGTTCTGCCTCTTTTCCTATGCTTTAACTGCAATTCCAGTCTACCTCCTGAAATCGGTTTCCTGCAATTCTGCCCCGCTTTCAAGTCCTCTTGGCAGCCTTACTTCAGTATATTTTTGGACGATAGCTGTCATTTATAAGTCTGCAGGTTTGTGAATTACAGTGCCCCTGAGCTCCTTTCTTCAACTCGCTTTCTTGTGAGCTGGTCGCAACACCGCAGGATTGCTTCAGGCCCTAATCTGGTTCCGGCACGGCACGCTGAGCCTTTGGTTAATTCCTCTTCCTGGTGGGAAATGAGAGTTAAATTTGCCCGTCCAGACACCTCCAGCTAGTCTCTCATTGGTTCTCCCTATTCCTGTTCATCTTCCGCAGAAATTGCAAACTGGGCCAAACAGGAGGTTAAAGGCACTGACTCTCCAAGTCGGGAGAGTGTTAGTAAAGCGTCTGGAATGTTGCACCCGAGTACCAGGGGACGAGAACTGAGACATATTTGAACACGTCTCCCGATCGCACAGTGGATCATACTCTGGGTTCCACATGCATGTTTTAGCTGAAGGAAGAATCCCTTAAACCTGGAGAGTTGAGACCCGTGGAATGGGTACCATGCAATATGACTTCAAAGGGTCTTCATTTGCTCACCGAACCTCTCCAATCCTATCACTGCTGTGTTTATGCCCCTGTACACACGCTTGATTCTCTTTCGGAGACATAGCAATCCATAGGTTTTAAGATACTTACTAGTCAGGTACATTCTTAGGCGTTTAATATGGGGTGTTGAGTCCATTTCGTTGAGCAAGGAGTAGCTCTTGTCTATTCCATATTTGGCTTAAGGAACTTTATCTGTGTTCATTACAATCTCTGGTTTTAGGCAGCACCCCAACTCACCTTTCCCCTTAGCAAGCATAAGTTGGTTTTCTAAATTTGAGACCCTGTTCTGTTTTGTCATTCAGTTCCTGTGTAGCCAAGTTTACATTCCGTGTATTAGTGATATCTTATGATGTTTCTTTTTCTGTGTGACTTATTTCAGTTAGAATCATCATACCTGAATCCACTCATTATGCTGCTACGGGCCTGATGACATAGATTTCATTGCTGAGTGATATTGCATTGTACGTAAGTACCACAACTTCTTTATCCATTACTCACTTTCTGCGATATTGAACTTGTACCGTAAACGAGGTTCTTGTAAACAGAGCCGTCCCAAACTTTGGGGTGGCTGTGTCTTTTTGATTTTAATTTCCCTAAGCTATAGGACCATAAGTGGAAGTGCCCTAGGCTCTGTTGCTTTGTTTTTTAGATGTTTCAGGAAACACCATACACTTCTCCCCAGTGGCTGTTGGCAATTTGCATCCCGCCCATCAGCATAACAAGGCTCCCAGTTCTCCATGGCCTGTCCTGCCTTCTGGATTTTACACTTTTTTCAGATGGCCCTTTTGACAGGGGGGAAGTGAGACTTCATTGTAGTGCAGATTTCCTTTGCAAGCATGCTTGGTTGGCCAAAAAGGGCGTATGCGTTTTTTCCTGAATATATTCAGGAAAAAACGCATACGCCCTTTTTGGCCAAGTGCATCATTGTGGACGTTCTGCCTCTTTTCCTATGCTTTAACTGCAATTCCAGTCTACCTCCTGAAATCGGTTTCCTGCAATTCTGCCCCGCTTTCAAGTCCTCTTGGCAGCCTTACTTCAGTATATTTTTGGACGATAGCTGTCATTTGTAACTCTGCAGGTTTGTGAATTACAGTGCCCCTGAGCTCCTTTCTTCAACTCGCTTTCTTGTGAGCTGGTCGCAACACCGCAGGATTGCTTCAGGCCCTAATCTGGTTCCGGCACGGCACGCTGAGCCTTTGGTTAATTCCTCTTCCTGGTGGGAAATGAGAGTTAAATTTGCCCGTCCAGACACCTCCAGCTAGTCTCTCATTGGTTCTCCCTATTCCTGTTCATCTTCCGCAGAAATTGCAAACTGGGCCAAACAGGAGGTTAAAGGCACTGACTCTCCAAGTCGGGAGAGTGTTAGTAAAGCGTCTGGAATGTTGCACCCGAGTACCAGGGGACGACAACTGAGACATATTTGAACACGTCTCCAGATCGCACAGTGGATCATACTCTGGGTTCCACATGCATGTTTTAGCTGAAGGAAGAATCCCTTAAACCTGGAGAGTTGAGACCCGTGGAATGGGTACCATGCAATATGACTTCAAAGGGTCTTCATTTGCTCACCGAACCTCTCCAATCCTATCACTGCTGCGTTTATGCCCCTGTACACACGCTTGATTCTCTTTCGGAGACATAGCAATCCATAGGTTTTAAGATACTTACTAGTCAGGTACATTCTTAGGCGTTTAATATGGGGTGTTGAGTCCATTTCGTTGAGCAAGGAGTAGCTCTTTTCTATTCTATATTTGGCTTAAGGAACTTTATCTATGTTCATTTCAATCTCTGGTTTTAGGCAGCACCCCAACTCACCTTTCCCCTTAGCAAGCATAAGTTGGTTTTCTAAATTTGAGACCCTGTTCTGTTTTGTAATTCAGTTCCTGTGTAGCCAAGGTTACATTCCGTGTATTAGTGATATCTTATGATGTTTCTTTTCCTGTGTGACTTATTTCAGTTAGAATCATCATACCTGAATCCACTCATTATGCTGCTACGGGCCTGATGACATAGATTTCATTGCTGAATGATATTGCTTTGTACGTAAGTACCACAACATCTTTATCCATTACTCACTTTCTGCGATATTGAACTTGTACCGTAAACGAGGTTCTTGTAAACAGAGCCGTCCCAAACTTTGGGGTGGCTGTGTCTTTTTGATTTTAATTTCCCTAAGCTATAGGACCATAAGTGGAAGTGCCCTAGGCTCTGTTGCTTTGTTTTTTAGATGTTTCAGGAAACACCATACACTTCTCCCGAGTGGCTGTTGGCAATTTGCATCCCGCCCATCAGCATAACAAGGCTCCCAGTTCTCCATGGCCTGTCCTGCCTTCTGGATTTTACACTTTTTTCAGATGGCCCTTTTGACAGGGGGGAAGTGAGACTTCATTGTAGTGCAGATTTCCTTTGCAAGCATGCTTGGTTGGCCAAAAACTGCGTATGCGTTTTTTCCTGAATATATTCAGGAAAAAACGCATACGCCCTTTTTGGCCAAGTGCATCATTGTGGACGTTCTGCCTCTTTTCCTATGCTTTAACTGCAATTCCAGTCTACATCCTGAAATCGGTTTCCTGCAATTCTGCCCCGCTTTCAAGTCTTCTTGGCAGCCTTACTTCAGTATATTTTTGGACGATAGCTGTCATTTGTAACTCTGCAGGTTTGTGAATTACAGTGCCCCTGAGCTCCTTTCTTCAACTCGCTTTCTTGTGAGCTGGTCGCAACACCGCAGGATTGCTTCAGGCCCTAATCTGGTTCCGGCACGGCACGCTGAGCCTTTGGTTAATTCCTCTTCCTGGTGGGAAATGAGAGTTAAATTTGCCCGTCCAGACACCTCCAGCTAGTCTCTCATTGGTTCTCCCTATTCCTGTTCATCTTCCGCAGAAATTGCAAACTGGGCCAAACAGGAGGTTAAAGGCACTGACTCTCCAAGTCGGGAGAGTGTTAGTAAAGCGTCTGGAATGTTGCACCCGAGTACCAGGGGACGAGAACTGAGACATATTTGAACACGTCTCCCGATCGCACAGTGGATCATACTCTGGGTTCCACATGCATGTTTTAGCTGAAGGAAGAATCCCTTAAACCTGGAGAGTTGAGACCCGTGGAATGGGTACCATGCAATATGACTTCAAAGGGTCTTCATTTGCTCACCGAACCTCTCCAATCCTATCACTGCTGCGTTTATGCCCCTGTACACACGCTTGATTCTCTTTCAGAGACATAGCAATCCATAGGTTTTAAGATACTTACTAGTCAGGTACATTCTTAGGCGTTTAATATGGGGTGTTGAGTCCATTTCGTTGAGCAAGGAGTAGCTCTTTTCTATTCTATATTTGGCTTAAGGAACTTTATCTATGTTCATTTCAATCTCTGGTTTTAGGCAGCACCCCAACTCACCTTTCCCCTTAGCAAGCATAAGTTGGTTTTCTAAATTTGAGACCCTGTTCTGTTTTGTAATTCAGTTCCTGTGTAGCCAAGTTTACATTCCGTGTATTAGTGATATCTTATGATGTTTCTTTTCCTGTGTGACTTATTTCAGTTAGAATCATCATACCTGAATCCACTCATTATGCTGCTACGGGCCTGATGACATAGATTTCATTGCTGAGTGATATTGCATTGTACGTAAGTACCACAACTTCTTTATCCATTACTCACTTTCTGCGATATTGAACTTGTACCGTAAACGAGGTTCTTGTAAACAGAGCCGTCCCAAACTTTGGGGTGGCTGTGTCTTTTTGATTTTAATTTCCCTAAGCTATAGGACCATAAGTGGAAGTGCCCTAGGCTCTGTTGCTTTGTTTTTTAGATGTTTCAGGAAACACCATACACTTCTCCCGAGTGGCTGTTGGCAATTTGCATCCCGCCCATCAGCATAACAAGGCTCCCAGTTCTCCATGGCCTGTCCTGCCTTCTGGATTTTACACTTTTTTCAGATGGCCCTTTTGACAGGGGGGAAGTGAGACTTCATTGTAGTGCAGATTTCCTTTGCAAGCATGCTTGGTTGGCCAAAAAGTGCGTATGCGTTTTTTCCTGAATATATTCAGGAAAAAACGCATACGCCCTTTTTGGCCAAGTGCATCATTGTGGACGTTCTGCCTCTTTTCCTATGCTTTAACTGCAATTCCAGTCTACCTCCTGAAATCGGTTTCCTGCAATTCTGCCCCGCTTTCAAGTCCTCTTGGCAGCCTTACTTCAGTATATTTTTGGACGATAGCTGTCATTTGTAACTCTGCAGGTTTGTGAATTACAGTGCCCCTGAGCTCCTTTCTTCAACTCGCTTTCTTGTGAGCTGGTCGCAACACCGCAGGATTGCTTCAGGCCCTAATCTGGTTCCGGCACGGCATGCTGAGCCTTTGGTTAATTCCTCTTCCTGGTGGGAAATGAGAGTTAAATTTGCCCGTCCAGACACCTCCAGCTAGTCTCTCATTGGTTCTCCCTATTCCTGTTCATCTTCCGCAGAAATTGCAAACTGGGCCAAACAGGAGGTTAAAGGCAGTGACTCTCCAAGTCGGGAGAGTGTTAGTAAAGCGTCTGGAATGTTGCACCCGAGTACCAGGGGATGAGAACTGAGACATATTTGAACACGTCTCCCGATCGCACAGTGGATCATACTCTGGGTTCCACATGCATGTTTTATCTGAAGGAAGAATCCCTTAAACCTGGAGAGTTGAGACCCGTGGAATGGGTACCATGCAATATGACTTCAAAGGGTCTTCATTTGCTCACCGAACCTCTCCAATCCTATCACTGCTGCGTTTATGCCCCTGTACACACGCTTGATTCTCTTTCGGAGACATAGCAATCCATAGGTTTTAAGATACTTACTAGTCAGGTACATTCTTAGGCGTTTAATATGGGGTGTTGAGTCCATTTCGTTGAGCAAGGAGTAGCTCTTGTCTATTCTATATTTGGCTTAAGGAACTTTATCTGTGTTCCTTTCAATCTCTGGTTTTAGGCAGCACCCCAACTCACCTTTCCCCTTAGCAAGCATAAGTTGGTTTTCTAAATTTGAGACCCTGTTCTGTTTTGTAATTCACTTCCTGTGTAGCCAAGTTTACATTCCGTGTATTAGTGATATCTTATGATGTTTCTTTTTCTGTGTGACTTATTTCAGTTAGAATCATCATACCTGAATCCACTCATTATGCTGCTACGGGCCTGATGACATAGATTTCATTGCTGAGTGATATTGCATTGTACGTAAGTACCACAACTTCTTTATCCATTACTCACTTTCTGCGATATTGAACTTGTACCGTAAACGAGGTTCTTGTAAACAGAGCCGTCCCAAACTTTGGGGTGGCTGTGTCTTTTTGATTTTAATTTCCCTAAGCTATAGGACCATAAGTGGAAGTGCCCTAGGCTCTGTTGCTTTGTTTTTTAGATGTTTCAGGAAACACCATACACTTCTCCCGAGTGGCTGTTGGCAATTTACATCCCGCCCATCAGCATAACAAGGCAACCAGTTCTCCATGGCCTGTCCTGCCTTCTGGATTTTACACTTTTTTCAGATGGCCCTTTTGACCGGGGGGAAGTGAGACTTCATTGTAGTGCAGATTTCCTTTGCAAGCTTGCTTGGTTGGCCAAAAAGGGCGTATGCGTTTTTTCCTGAATATATTCAGGAAAAAACGCATACGCCCTTTTTGGCCAAGTGCATCATTGTGGACGTTCTGCCTCTTTTCCTATGCTTTAACTGCAATTCCAGTCTACCTCCTGAAATCGGTTTCCTGCAATTCTGCCCCGCTTTCAAGTCCTCTTGGCAGCCTTACTTCAGTATATTTTTGGACGATAGCTGTCATTTATAACTCTGCAGGTTTGTGAATTACAGTGCCCCTGAGCTCCTTTCTTCAACTCGCTTTCTTGTGAGCTGGTCGCAACACCGCAGGATTGCTTCAGGCCCTAATCTGGTTCCGGCATGGCACGCTGAGCCTTTGGTTAATTCCTCTTCCTGGTGGGAAATGAGAGTTAAATTTGCCCGTCCAGACACCTCCAGCTAGTCTCTCATTGGTTCTCCCTATTCCTGTTCATCTTCCGCAGAAATTGCAAACTGGGCCAAACAGGAGGTTAAAGGCACTGACTCTCCAAGTCGGGAGAGTGTTAGTAAAGCGTCTGGAATGTTGCACCCGAGTACCAGGGGACGAGAACTGAGACATATTTGAACACGTCTCCCGATCGCACAGTGGATCATACTCTGGGTTCCACATGCATGTTTTAGCTGAAGGAAGAATCCCTTAAACCTGGAGAGTTGAGACCCGTGGAATGGGTACCATGCAATATGACTTCAAAGGGTCTTCATTTGCTCACCGAACCTCTCCAATCCTATCACTGCTGTGTTTATGCCCCTGTACACACGCTTGATTCTCTTTCGGAGACATAGCAATCCATAGGTTTTAAGATACTTACTAGTCAGGTACATTCTTAGGCGTTTAATATGGGGTGTTGAGTCCATTTCGTTGAGCAAGGAGTAGCTCTTGTCTATTCCATATTTGGCTTAAGGAACTTTATCTGTGTTCATTACAATCTCTGGTTTTAGGCAGCACCCCAACTCACCTTTCCCCTTAGCAAGCATAAGTTGGTTTTCTAAATTTGAGACCCTGTTCTGTTTTGTCATTCAGTTCCTGTGTAGCCAAGTTTACATTCCGTGTATTAGTGATATCTTATGATGTTTCTTTTTCTGTGTGACTTATTTCAGTTAGAATCATCATACCTGAATCCACTCATTATGCTGCTACGGGCCTGATGACATAGATTTCATTGCTGAGTGATATTGCATTGTACGTAAGTACCACAACTTCTTTATCCATTACTCACTTTCTGCGATATTGAACTTGTACCGTAAACGAGGTTCTTGTAAACAGAGCCATCCCAAACTTTGGGGTGGCTGTGTCTTTTTGATTTTAATTTCCCTAAGCTATAGGACCATAAGTGGAAGTGCCCTAGGCTCTGTTGCTTTGTTTTTTAGATGTTTCAGGAAACACCATACACTTCTCCCGAGTGGCTGTTGGCAATTTACATCCCGCCCATCAGCATAACAAGGCTCCCAGTTCTCCATGGCCTGTCCTGCCTTCTGGATTTTACACTTTTTTCAGATGGCCCTTTTGACCGGGGGGAAGTGAGACTTCATTGTAGTGCAGATTTCCTTTGCAAGCTTGCTTGGTTGGCCAAAAAGGGCGTATGCGTTTTTTCCTGAATATATTCAGGAAAAAACGCATACGCCCTTTTTGGCCAAGTGCATCATTGTGGACGTTCTGCCTCTTTTCCTATGCTTTAACTGCAATTCCAGTCTACCTCCTGAAATCGGTTTCCTGCAATTCTGCCCCGCTTTCAAGTCCTCTTGGCAGCCTTACTTCAGTATATTTTTGGACGATAGCTGTCATTTATAACTCTGCAGGTTTGTGAATTACAGTGCCCCTGAGCTCCTTTCTTCAACTCGCTTTCTTGTGAGCTGGTCGCAACACCGCAGGATTGCTTCAGGCCCTAATCTTGTTCTAGCACGGCACGCTGAGCCTTTGGTTAATTCCTCTTCCTGGTGGGAAATGAGAGTTAAATTTGCCCGTCCAGACACCTCCAGCTGGTCTCTCATTGGTTCTCCCTATTCCTGTTCATCTTCCACAGAAATTGCAAACTGGGCCAAACAGGAGGTTAAAGGCACTGACTCTCCAAGTCAGGAGAGTGTTAGTAAAGCGTCTGGAAGGTTGCACCCGAGTACCAGGGGTCAAAAACTGTGACATATTTGAACACGTCTCCTGATCACACGGTGGATCATACTCTGGGTTCCACATGCATGTTTTAGCTGAAGGAAGAATCCCTTAAACCTGGAGAGTTGAGACCCGTGGAATGGGTACCATGCAATATGACTTCAAAGGGTCTTCATTTGCTCACCGAACCTCTCCAATCCTATCACTGCTGTGTTTATGCCCCTGTACACACGCTTGATTCTCTTTCGGAGACATAGCAATCCATAGGTTTTAAGATACTTACTAGTCAGGTACATTCTTAGGCGTTTAATATGGGGTGTTGAGTCCATTTCGTTGAGCAAGGAGTAGCTCTTGTCTATTCCATATTTGGCTTAAGGAACTTTATCTGTGTTCATTACAATCTCTGGTTTTAGGCAGCACCTCAACTCACCTTTCCCCTTAGCAAGCATAAGTTGGTTTTCTAAATTTGAGACCCTGTTCTGTTTTGTCATTCAGTTCCTGTGTAGCCAAGTTTACATTCCGTGTATTAGTGATATCTTATGATGTTTCTTTTTCTGTGTGACTTATTTCAGTTAGAATCATCATACCTGAATCCACTCATTATGCTGCTACGGGCCTGATGACATTGATTTCATTGCTGAGTGATATTGCATTGTACGTAAGTACCACAACTTGTTTATCCATTACTCACTTTCTGCGATATTGACCTTGTACCGTAAACGAGGTTCTTGTAAACAGAGCCGTCCCAAACTTTGGGGTGGCTGTGTCTTTTTTATTTTAATTTCCCTAAGCTATAGGACCATAAGTGGAAGTGCCCTAGGCTCTGTTGCTTTGTTTTTTAGATGTTTCAGGAAACACCATACACTTCTCCCGAGTGGCTGTTGGCAATTTACATCCCGCCCATCAGCATAACAAGGCTCCCAGTTCTCCATGGCCTGTCCTGCCTTCTGGATTTTACCCTTTTTTCTGATGGCCCTTTTTACCGGGGGGAAGTGAGACTTCATTGTAGTGCAGATTTCCTTTGTAAGCTTGCTTGGTTGGCCAAAAAGGGCGTATGCGTTTTTTCCTGAATATATTCAGGAAAAAACGCATACGCCCTTTTTGGCCAAGTGCATCATTGTGGACGTTCTGCCTCTTTTCCTATGCTTTAACTGCAATTCCAGTCTACCTCCTGAAATCGGTTTCCTGCAATTCTGCCCCGCTTTCAAGTCCTCTTGGCAGCCTTACTTCAGTATATTTTTGGACGATAGCTGTCATTTGTAACTCTGCAGGTTTGTGAATTACAGTGCCCCTGAGCTCCTTTCTTCAACTCGCTTTCTTGTGAGCTGGTCGCAACACCGCAGGATTGCTTCAGGCCCTAATCTGGTTCCGGCACGGCACGCTGAGCCTTTGGTTAATTCCTCTTCCTGGTGGGAAATGAGAGTTAAATTTGCCCGTCCAGACACCTCCAGCTAGTCTCTCATTGGTTCTCCCTATTCCTGTTCATCTTCCGCAGAAATTGCAAACTGGGCCAAACAGGAGGTTAAAGGCACTGACTCTCCAAGTCGGGAGAGTGTTAGTAAAGAGTCTGGAATGTTGCACCCGAGTACCAGGGGATGAGAACTGAGACATATTTGAACACGTCTCCCGATCACATGGTTGATCATACTCTGGGTTCCACATGCATGTTTTAGCTGAAGGAAGAATCCCTTAAACCTGGAGAGTTGAGACCCGTGGAATGGGTACCATGCAATATGACTTCAAAGGGTCTTCATTTGCTCACCGAACCTCTCCAATCCTATCACTGCTGCGTTTATGCCCCTGTACACACGCTTGATTCTCTTTCAGAGACATAGCAATCCATAGGTTTTAAGATACTTACTAGTCAGGTACATTCTTAGGCGTTTAATATGGGGTGTTGAGTCCATTTCGTTGAGCAAGGAGTAGCTCTTTTCTATTCTATATTTGGCTTAAGGAACTTTATCTATGTTCATTTCAATCTCTGGTTTTAGGCAGCACCCCAACTCACCTTTCCCCTTAGCAAGCATAAGTTGGTTTTCTAAATTTGAGACCCTGTTCTGTTTTGTAATTCAGTTCCTGTGTAGCCAAGTTTACATTCCGTGTATTAGTGATATCTTATGATGTTTCTTTTCCTGTGTGACTTATTTCAGTTAGAATCATCATACCTGAATCCACTCATTATGCTGCTACGGGCCTGATGACATAGATTTCATTGCTGAGTGATATTGCATTGTACGTAAGTACCACAACTTCTTTATCCATTACTCACTTTCTGCGATATTGAACTTGTACCGTAAACGAGGTTCTTGTAAACAGAGCCGTCCCAAACTTTGGGGTGGCTGTGTCTTTTTGATTTTAATTTCCCTAAGCTATAGGACCATAAGTGGAAGTGCCCTAGGCTCTGTTGCTTTGTTTTTTAGATGTTTCAGGAAACACCATACACTTCTCCCGAGTGGCTGTTGGCAATTTGCATCCCGCCCATCAGCATAACAAGGCTCCCAGTTCTCCATGGCCTGTCCTGCCTTCTGGATTTTACACTTTTTTCAGATGGCCCTTTTGACAGGGGGGAAGTGAGACTTCATTGTAGTGCAGATTTCCTTTGCAAGCATGCTTGGTTGGCCAAAAAGTGCGTATGCGTTTTTTCCTGAATATATTCAGGAAAAAACGCATACGCCCTTTTTGGCCAAGTGCATCATTGTGGACGTTCTGCCTCTTTTCCTATGCTTTAACTGCAATTCCAGTCTACCTCCTGAAATCGGTTTCCTGCAATTCTGCCCCGCTTTCAAGTCCTCTTGGCAGCCTTACTTCAGTATATTTTTGGACGATAGCTGTCATTTGTAACTCTGCAGGTTTGTGAATTACAGTGCCCCTGAGCTCCTTTCTTCAACTCGCTTTCTTGTGAGCTGGTCGCAACACCGCAGGATTGCTTCAGGCCCTAATCTGGTTCCGGCACGGCATGCTGAGCCTTTGGTTAATTCCTCTTCCTGGTGGGAAATGAGAGTTAAATTTGCCCGTCCAGACACCTCCAGCTAGTCTCTCATTGGTTCTCCCTATTCCTGTTCATCTTCCGCAGAAATTGCAAACTGGGCCAAACAGGAGGTTAAAGGCACTGACTCTCCAAGTCGGGAGAGTGTTAGTAAAGCGTCTGGAATGTTGCACCCGAGTACCAGGGGATGAGAACTGAGACATATTTGAACACGTCTCCCGATCGCACAGTGGATCATACTCTGGGTTCCACATGCATGTTTTAGCTGAAGGAAGAATCCCTTAAACCTGGAGAGTTGAGACCCGTGGAATGGGTACCATGCAATATGACTTCAAAGGGTCTTCATTTGCTCACCGAACCTCTCCAATCCTATCACTGCTGCGTTTATGCCCCTGTACACACGCTTGATTCTCTTTCAGAGACATAGCAATCCATAGGTTTTAAGATACTTACTAGTCAGGTACATTCTTAGGCGTTTAATATGGGGTGTTGAGTCCATTTCGTTGAGCAAGGAGTAGCTCTTTTCTATTCTATATTTGGCTTAAGGAACTTTATCTATGTTCATTTCAATCTCTGGTTTTAGGCAGCACCCCAACTCACCTTTCCCCTTAGCAAGCATAAGTTGGTTTTCTAAATTTGAGACCCTGTTCTGTTTTGTAATTCAGTTCCTGTGTAGCCAAGTTTACATTCCGTGTATTAGTGATATCTTATGATGTTTCTTTTCCTGTGTGACTTATTTCAGTTAGAATCATCATACCTGAATCCACTCATTATGCTGCTACGGGCCTGATGACATAGATTTCATTGCTGAGTGATATTGCATTGTACGTAAGTACCACAACTTCTTTATCCATTACTCACTTTCTGCGATATTGAACTTGTACCGTAAACGAGGTTCTTGTAAACAGAGCCGTCCCAAACTTTGGGGTGGCTGTGTCTTTTTGATTTTAATTTCCCTAAGCTATAGGACCATAAGTGGAAGTGCCCTAGGCTCTGTTGCTTTGTTTTTTAGATGTTTCAGGAAACACCATACACTTCTCCCGAGTGGCTGTTGGCAATTTGCATCCCGCCCATCAGCATAACAAGGCTCCCAGTTCTCCATGGCCTGTCCTGCCTTCTGGATTTTACACTTTTTTCAGATGGCCCTTTTGACAGGGGGGAAGTGAGACTTCATTGTAGTGCAGATTTCCTTTGCAAGCATGCTTGGTTGGCCAAAAAGTGCGTATGCGTTTTTTCCTGAATATATTCAGGAAAAAACGCATACGCCCTTTTTGGCCAAGTGCATCATTGTGGACGTTCTGCCTCTTTTCCTATGCTTTAACTGCAATTCCAGTCTACCTCCTGAAATCGGTTTCCTGCAATTCTGCCCCGCTTTCAAGTCCTCTTGGCAGCCTTACTTCAGTATATTTTTGGACGATAGCTGTCATTTGTAACTCTGCAGGTTTGTGAATTACAGTGCCCCTGAGCTCCTTTCTTCAACTCGCTTTCTTGTGAGCTGGTCGCAACACCGCAGGATTGCTTCAGGCCCTAATCTGGTTCCGGCACGGCATGCTGAGCCTTTGGTTAATTCCTCTTCCTGGTGGGAAATGAGAGTTAAATTTGCCCGTCCAGACACCTCCAGCTAGTCTCTCATTGGTTCTCCCTATTCCTGTTCATCTTCCGCAGAAATTGCAAACTGGGCCAAACAGGAGGTTAAAGGCAGTGACTCTCCAAGTCGGGAGAGTGTTAGTAAAGCGTCTGGAATGTTGCACCCGAGTACCAGGGGATGAGAACTGAGACATATTTGAACACGTCTCCCGATCGCACAGTGGATCATACTCTGGGTTCCACATGCATGTTTTATCTGAAGGAAGAATCCCTTAAACCTGGAGAGTTGAGACCCGTGGAATGGGTACCATGCAATATGACTTCAAAGGGTCTTCATTTGCTCACCGAACCTCTCCAATCCTATCACTGCTGCGTTTATGCCCCTGTACACACGCTTGATTCTCTTTCGGAGACATAGCAATCCATAGGTTTTAAGATACTTACTAGTCAGGTACATTCTTAGGCGTTTAATATGGGGTGTTGAGTCCATTTCGTTGAGCAAGGAGTAGCTCTTGTCTATTCTATATTTGGCTTAAGGAACTTTATCTGTGTTCCTTTCAATCTCTGGTTTTAGGCAGCACCCCAACTCACCTTTCCCCTTAGCAAGCATAAGTTGGTTTTCTAAATTTGAGACCCTGTTCTGTTTTGTAATTCACTTCCTGTGTAGCCAAGTTTACATTCCGTGTATTAGTGATATCTTATGATGTTTCTTTTTCTGTGTGACTTATTTCAGTTAGAATCATCATACCTGAATCCACTCATTATGCTGCTACGGGCTTGATGACATAGATTTCATTGCTGAGTGATATTGCATTGTACGTAAGTACCACAACTTCTTTATCCATTACTCACTTTCTGCGATATTGAACTTGTACCGTAAACGAGGTTCTTGTAAACAGAGCCGTCCCAAACTTTGGGGTGGCTGTGTCTTTTTGATTTTAATTTCCCTAAGCTATAGGACCATAAGTGGAAGTGCCCTAGGCTCTGTTGCTTTGTTTTTTAGATGTTTCAGGAAACACCATACACTTCTCCCGAGTGGCTGTTGGCAATTTACATCCCGCCCATCAGCATAACAAGGCAACCAGTTCTCCATGGCCTGTCCTGCCTTCTGGATTTTACACTTTTTTCAGATGGCCCTTTTGACCGGGGGGAAGTGAGACTTCATTGTAGTGCAGATTTCCTTTGCAAGCTTGCTTGGTTGGCCAAAAAGGGCGTATGCGTTTTTTCCTGAATATATTCAGGAAAAAACGCATACGCCCTTTTTGGCCAAGTGCATCATTGTGGACGTTCTGCCTCTTTTCCTATGCTTTAACTGCAATTCCAGTCTACCTCCTGAAATCGGTTTCCTGCAATTCTGCCCCGCTTTCAAGTCCTCTTGGCAGCCTTACTTCAGTATATTTTTGGACGATAGCTGTCATTTATAACTCTGCAGGTTTGTGAATTACAGTGCCCCTGAGCTCCTTTCTTCAACTCGCTTTCTTGTGAGCTGGTCGCAACACCGCAGGATTGCTTCAGGCCCTAATCTGGTTCCGGCATGGCACGCTGAGCCTTTGGTTAATTCCTCTTCCTGGTGGGAAATGAGAGTTAAATTTGCCCGTCCAGACACCTCCAGCTAGTCTCTCATTGGTTCTCCCTATTCCTGTTCATCTTCCGCAGAAATTGCAAACTGGGCCAAACAGGAGGTTAAAGGCACTGACTCTCCAAGTCGGGAGAGTGTTAGTAAAGCGTCTGGAATGTTGCACCCGAGTACCAGGGGACGAGAACTGAGACATATTTGAACACGTCTCCCGATCGCACAGTGGATCATACTCTGGGTTCCACATGCATGTTTTAGCTGAAGGAAGAATCCCTTAAACCTGGAGAGTTGAGACCCGTGGAATGGGTACCATGCAATATGACTTCAAAGGGTCTTCATTTGCTCACCGAACCTCTCCAATCCTATCACTGCTGTGTTTATGCCCCTGTACACACGCTTGATTCTCTTTCGGAGACATAGCAATCCATAGGTTTTAAGATACTTACTAGTCAGGTACATTCTTAGGCGTTTAATATGGGGTGTTGAGTCCATTTCGTTGAGCAAGGAGTAGCTCTTGTCTATTCCATATTTGGCTTAAGGAACTTTATCTGTGTTCATTACAATCTCTGGTTTTAGGCAGCACCCCAACTCACCTTTCCCCTTAGCAAGCATAAGTTGGTTTTCTAAATTTGAGACCCTGTTCTGTTTTGTCATTCAGTTCCTGTGTAGCCAAGTTTACATTCCGTGTATTAGTGATATCTTATGATGTTTCTTTTTCTGTGTGACTTATTTCAGTTAGAATCATCATACCTGAATCCACTCATTATGCTGCTACGGGCCTGATGACATAGATTTCATTGCTGAGTGATATTGCATTGTACGTAAGTACCACAACTTCTTTATCCATTACTCACTTTCTGCGATATTGAACTTGTACCGTAAACGAGGTTCTTGTAAACAGAGCCGTCCCAAACTTTGGGGTGGCTGTGTCTTTTTGATTTTAATTTCCCTAAGCTATAGGACCATAAGTGGAAGTGCCCTAGGCTCTGTTGCTTTGTTTTTTAGATGTTTCAGGAAACACCATACACTTCTCCCGAGTGGCTGTTGGCAATTTACATCCCGCCCATCAGCATAACAAGGCTCCCAGTTCTCCATGGCCTGTCCTGCCTTCTGGATTTTACACTTTTTTCAGATGGCCCTTTTGACCGGGGGGAAGTGAGACTTCATTGTAGTGCAGATTTCCTTTGCAAGCTTGCTTGGTTGGCCAAAAAGGGCGTATGCGTTTTTTCCTGAATATATTCAGGAAAAAACGCATACGCCCTTTTTGGCCAAGTGCATCATTGTGGACGTTCTGCCTCTTTTCCTATGCTTTAACTGCAATTCCAGTCTACCTCCTGAAATCGGTTTCCTGCAATTCTGCCCCGCTTTCAAGTCCTCTTGGCAGCCTTACTTCAGTATATTTTTGGACGAAAGCTGTCATTTATAAGTCTGCAGGTTTGTGAATTACAGTGCCCCTGAGCTCCTTTCTTCAACTCGCTTTCTTGTGAGCTGGTCGCAACACCGCAGGATTGCTTCAGGCCCTAATCTTGTTCTAGCACGGCACGCTGAGCCTTTGGTTAATTCCTCTTCCTGGTGGGAAATGAGAGTTAAATTTGCCCGTCCAGACACCTCCAGCTGGTCTCTCATTGGTTCTCCCTATTCCTGTTCATCTTCCACAGAAATTGCAAACTGGGCCAAACAGGAGGTTAAAGGCACTGACTCTCCAAGTCAGGAGAGTGTTAGTAAAGCGTCTGGAATGTTGCACCCGAGTACCAGGGGTCAAAAACTGTGACATATTTGAACACGTCTCCTGATCACACGGTGGATCATACTCTGGGTTCCACATGCATGTTTTAGCTGAAGGAAGAATCCCTTAAACCTGGAGAGTTGAGACCCGTGGAATGGGTACCATGCAATATGACTTCAAAGGGTCTTCATTTGCTCACCGAACCTCTCCAATCCTATCACTGCTGTGTTTATGCCCCTGTACACACGCTTGATTCTCTTTCGGAGACATAGCAATCCATAGGTTTTAAGATACTTACTAGTCAGGTACATTCTTAGGCGTTTAATATGGGGTGTTGAGTCCATTTCGTTGAGCAAGGAGTAGCTCTTGTCTATTCCATATTTGGCTTAAGGAACTTTATCTGTGTTCATTACAATCTCTGGTTTTAGGCAGCACCTCAACTCACCTTTCCCCTTAGCAAGCATAAGTTGGTTTTCTAAATTTGAGACCCTGTTCTGTTTTGTCATTCAGTTCCTGTGTAGCCAAGTTTACATTCCGTGTATTAGTGATATCTTATGATGTTTCTTTTTCTGTGTGACTTATTTCAGTTAGAATCATCATACCTGAATCCACTCATTATGCTGCTACGGGCCTGATGACATTGATTTCATTGCTGAGTGATATTGCATTGTACGTAAGTACCACAACTTGTTTATCCATTACTCACTTTCTGCGATATTGAGCTTGTACCGTAAACGAGGTTCTTGTAAACAGAGCCGTCCCAAACTTTGGGGTGGCTGTGTCTTTTTTATTTTAATTTCCCTAAGCTATAGGACCATAAGTGGAAGTGCCCTAGGCTCTGTTGCTTTGTTTTTTAGATGTTTCAGGAAACACCATACACTTCTCCCGAGTGGCTGTTGGCAATTTACATCCCGCCCATCAGCATAACAAGGCTCCCAGTTCTCCATGGCCTGTCCTGCCTTCTGGATTTTACCCTTTTTTCTGATGGCCCTTTTTACCGGGGGGAAGTGAGACTTCATTGTAGTGCAGATTTCCTTTGTAAGCTTGCTTGGTTGGCCAAAAAGGGCGTATGCGTTTTTTCCTGAATATATTCAGGAAAAAACGCATACGCCCTTTTTGGCCAAGTGCATCATTGTGGACGTTCTGCCTCTTTTCCTATGCTTTAACTGCAATTCCAGTCTACCTCCTGAAATCGGTTTCCTGCAATTCTGCCCCGCTTTCAAGTCCTCTTGGCAGCCTTACTTCAGTATATTTTTGGACGATAGCTGTCATTTATAACTCTGCAGGTTTGTGAATTACAGTGCCCCTGAGCTCCTTTCTTCAACTCGCTTTCTTGTGAGGTGGCCGCAACACCGCAGGATTGCTTCAGGCCCTAATCTGGTTCCGGCACGGCACGCTGAGCCTTTGGTTAATTCCTCTTCCTGGTGGGAAATGAGAGTTAAATTTGCCCGTCCAGACACCTCCAGCTAGTCTCTCATTGGTTCTCCCTATTCCTGTTCATCTTCCGCAGAAATTGCAAACTGGGCCAAACAGGAGGTTAAAGGCACTGACTCTCCAAGTCGGGAGAGTGTTAGTAAAGAGTCTGGAATGTTGCACCCGAGTACCAGGGGATGAGAACTGAGACATATTTGAACACGTCTCCCGATCACATGGTTGATCATACTCTGGGTTCCACATGCATGTTTTAGCTGAAGGAAGAATCCCTTAAACCTGGAGAGTTGAGACCCGTGGAATGGGTACCATGCAATATGACTTCAAAGGGTCTTCATTTGCTCACCGAACCTCTCCAATCATATCACTGCTGCGTTTATGCCCCTGTACACATGCTTGTTTCTCTTTCAGAGACATAGCAATCCATAGGTTTTAAGATACTTACTAGTCAGGTACATTCTTAGGCGTTTAATATGGGGTGTTGAGTCCATTTCATTGAGCAAGGAGTAGCTCTTGTCTATTCCATATTTGGCTTAAGGAACTTTATCTGTGCTCATTTCAATCTCTGGTTTTAGGCAGCACCCCAACTCACCTTTCCCCTTAGCAAGCATAAGTTGGTTTTCTAAATTTGAGACCCTGTTCTGTTTTGTAATTCAGTTCCTGTGTAGCCAAGTTTACATTCCATGTATTAGTGATATCTTATGATGTTTCTTTTTCTGTGTGACTTATTTCAGTTAGAATCATCATACCTGAATCCACTCATTATGCTGCTACGGGCCTGATGACATAGATTTCATTGCTGAGTGATATTGCATTGTACGTAAGTACCACAACTTCTTTATCCATTACTCACTTTCTGCGATATTGAACTTGTACCGTAAACGAGGTTCTTGTAAACAGAGCCGTCCCAAACTTTGGGGTGGCTGTGTCTTTTTGATTTTAATTTCCCTAAGCTATAGGACCATAAGTGGAAGTGCCCTAGGCTCTGTTGCTTTGTTTTTTAGATGTTTCAGGAAACACCATACACTTCTCCCGAGTGGCTGTTGGCAATTTATATCCCGCCCATCAGCATAACAAGGCTCCCAGTTCTCCATGGCCTGTCCTGCCTTCTGGATTTTACACTTTTTTCAGATGGCCCTTTTGACCGGGGGGAAGTGAGACTTCATTGTAGTGCAGATTTCCTTTGCAAGCATGCTTGGTTGGCCAAAAAGTTCGTATGCGTTTTTTCCTGAATATATTCAAGAAAAAACGCATACGCCCTTTTTGGCCAAGTGCATCATTGTGGACGTTCTGCCTCTTTTCCTATGCTTTAACTGCAATTCCAGTCTACCTCCTGAAATCGGTTTCTTGCAATTCTGCCCCGCTTTCAAGTCCTCTTGGCAGCCTTACTTCAGTATATTTTTGGACGATACCTGTCATTTATAACTCTGTAGGTTTGTGAATTACAGTGCCCCTGAGCTCCTTTCTTCAACTCGCTTTCTTGTGAGCTGGCCGCAATACCGCAGGATTGCTTCAGGCCCTAATCTGGTTCCGGCACGGCACGCTGAGCCTTTGGTTAATTCCTCTTCCTGGTGGGAAATGAGAGTTAAATTTGCCCGTCCAGACACCTCCAGCTAGTCTCTCATTGGTTCTCCCTATTCCTGTTCATCTTCCGCAGAAATTGCAAACTGGGCCAAACAGGAGGTTAAAGGCACTGACTCTCCAAGTTGGGAGAGTGTTAGTAAAGCGTCTGGAATGTTGCACCCGAGTACCAGGGGATGAGAACTGAGACATATTTGAACACGTCTCCCGATCACACGGTTGATCATACTCTGGGTTCCACATGCATGTTTTAGCTGAAGGAAGAATCCCTTAAACCTGGAGAGTTGAGACCCGTGGAATGGGTACCATGCAATATGACTTCAAAGGGTCTTCATTTGCTCACTTAACCTCTCCAATCCTATCACTGCTGCATTTATGCCCCTGTACAAACGCTTGATTCTCTTTCGGAGACACAGCAATCCATAGGTTTTAAGATACTTTCTAGTCAGGTACACTCTTAGGCATTTAATATGAGGTGTTGAGTCAATTTCGTTGAGCAAGGTGTAGCTCTTGTCTATTACATATTTGGCTTAAGGAACTTTATCTGTGCTCATTTCAATCTCTGGTTTTAGGCAGCACCCCAACTCACCTTTTCCCTTAGCAAGCATAAGTTGGTTTTCTAAATTTGAGACCCTGTTCTCTTTTGTAATTCAGTTCCTGTGTAGCCAAGTTTACATTCCGTGTATTAGTGATATCTTATGATGTTTCTTTTTCTGTGTGACTTATTTCAGTTAGAATCATCATACCTGAATCCCCTCATTATGCTGCTACGGGCCTGATGACATAGATTTCATTGCTGAGTGATATTGCATTGTACGTAAGTACCACAACTTCTTTATCCATTACTCACTTTCTGCGATATTGAACTTGTACCGTAAACGAGGTTCTTGTAAACAGAGCCGTCCCAAACTTTGGGGTGGCTGTGTCTTTTTGATTTTAATTTCCCTAAGCTATAGGACCATAAGTGGAAGTGCCCTAGGCTCTGTTGCTTTGTTTTTTAGATGTTTCAGGAAACACCATACACTTCTCCCGAGTGGCTGTTGGCAATTTACATCCCGCCCATCAGCATAACAAGGCTCCCAGTTCTCCATGGCCTGTCCTGCCTTCTGGATTTTACACTTTTTTCAGATGGCCCTTTTGACCGGGGGGGAAGTGAGGCTTCATTGTAGTGCAGATTTCCTTTGCAAGCTTGCTTGGTTGGCCAAAAAGGGCGTATGCGTTTTTTCCTGAATATATTCAGGAAAAAACGCATACGCCCTTTTTGGCCAAGTGCATCATTGTGGACGTTCTGCCTCTTTTCCTATGCTTTAACTGCAATTCCAGTCTACCTCCTGAAATCGGTTTCCTGCAATTCTGCCCCGCTTTCAAGTCCTCTTGGCAGCCTTACTTCAGTATATTTTTGGACGATAGCTGTCATTTATAACTCTGCAGGTTTGTGAATTACAGTGCCCCTGAGCTCCTTTCTTCAACTCGCTTTCTTGTGAGCTGGTCGCAACACCGCAGGATTGCTTCAGGCCCTAATCTGGTTCCGGCACGGCACGCTGAGCCTTTGGTTAATTCCTCTTCCTGGTGGGAAATGAGAGTTAAATTTGCCCGTCCAGACACCTCCAGCTAGTCTCTCATTGGTTCTCCCTATTCCTGTTCATCTTCCGCAGAAATTGCAAACTGGGCCAAACAGGAGGTTAAAGGCACTGACTCTCCAAGTCGGGAGAGTGTTAGTAAAGCGTCTGGAATGTTGCACTCGAGTACCAGGGGACGAGAACTGAGACATATTTGAACACGTCTCCCGATCGCACAGTGGATCATACTCTGGGTTCCACATGCATGTTTTAGCTGAAGGAAGAATCCCTTAAACCTGGAGAGTTGAGACCCGTGGAATGGGTACCATGCAATATGACTTCAAAGGGTCTTCATTTGCTCACCGAACCTCTCCAATCCTATCACTGCTGCGTTTATGCCCCTGTACACACGCTTGATTCTCTTTCGGAGACATAGCAATCCATAGGTTTTAAGATACTTACTAGTCAGGTACATTCTTAGGCGTTTAATATGGGGTGTTGAGTCCATTTCGTTGAGCAAGGAGTAGCTCTTGTCTATTCTATATTTGGCTTAAGGAACTTTATCTGTGTTCATTTCAATCTCTGGTTTTAGGCAGCACCCCAACTCACCTTTCCCCTTAGCAAGCATAAGTTGGTTTTCTAAATTTGAGACCCTGTTCTGCTTTGTCATTCAGTTCCTGTGTAGCCAAGTTTACATTCCGTGTATTAGTGATATCTTATGATGTTTCTTTTTCTGTGTGACTTATTTCAGTTAGAATCATCATACCTGAATCCACTCATTATGCTGCTACGGGCCTGATGACATAGATTTCATTGCTGAGTGATATTGCATTGTACGTAAGTACCACAACTTCTTTATCCATTACTCACTTTCTGCGATATTGAACTTGTACTGTAAACGAGGTTCTTGTAAACAGAGCCGTCCCAAACTTTGGGGTGGTTGTGTCTTTTTGATTTTAATTTCCCTAAGCTATAGGACCATAAGTGGAAGTGCCCTAGGCTCTGTTGCTTTGTTTTTTAGATGTTTCAGGAAACACCATACACTTCTCCCGAGTGGCTGTTGGCAATTTACATCCCGCCCATCAGCATAACAAGGCTCCCAGTTCTCCATGGCCTGTCCTGCCTTCTGGATTTTACACTTTTTTCAGATGGCCCTTTTGACCGGGGGGAAGTGAGACTTCATTGTAGTGCAGATTTCCTTTGCAAGCTTGCTTGGTTGGCCAAAAAGGGCGTATGCGTTTTTTCCTGAATATATTCAGGAAAAAACGCATACGCCCTTTTTGGCCAAGTGCATCATTGTGGACGTTCTGCCTCTTTTCCTATGCTTTAACTGCAATTCCAGTCTACCTCCTGAAATCGGTTTCCTGCAATTCTGCCCCGCTTTCAAGTCCTCTTGGCAGCCTTACTTCAGTATATTTTTGGACGATAGCTGTCATTTATAACTCTGCAGGTTTGTGAATTACAGTGCCCCTGAGCTCCTTTCTTCAACTCGCTTTCTTGTGAGCTGGTCGCAACACCGCAGGATTGCTTCAGGCCCTAATCTGGTTCCGGCACGGCACGCTGAGCCTTTGGTTAATTCCTCTTCCTGGTGGGAAATGAGAGTTAAATTTGCCCGTCCAGACACCTCCAGCTAGTCTCTCATTGGTTCTCCCTATTCCTGTTCATCTTCCGCAGAAATTGCAAACTGGGCCAAACAGGAGGTTAAAGGCACTGACTCTCCAAGTCGGGAGAGTGTTAGTAAAGCGTCTGGAATGTTGCACCCGAGTACCAGGGGACGAGAACTGAGACATATTTGAACACGTCTCCCGATCGCACAGTGGATCATACTCTGGGTTCCACATGCATGTTTTAGCTGAAGGAAGAATCCCTTAAACCTGGAGAGTTGAGACCCGTGGAATGGGTACCATGCAATATGACTTCAAAGGGTCTTCATTTGCTCACCGAACCTCTCCAATCCTATCACTGCTGTGTTTATGCCCCTGTACACACGCTTGATTCTCTTTCGGAGACATAGCAATCCATAGGTTTTAAGATACTTACTAGTCAGGTACATTCTTAGGCGTTTAATATGGGGTGTTGAGTCCATTTCGTTGAGCAAGGAGTAGCTCTTGTCTATTCCATATTTGGCTTAAGGAACTTTATCTGTGTTCATTACAATCTCTGGTTTTAGGCAGCACCCCAACTCACCTTTCCCCTTAGCAAGCATAAGTTGGTTTTCTAAATTTGAGACACTGTTCTGCTTTGTCATTCAGTTCCTGTGTAGCCAAGTTTACATTCCGTGTATTAGTGATATCTTATGATGTTTCTTTTTCTGTGTGACTTATTTCAGTTAGAATCATCATACCTGAATCCACTCATTATGCTGCTACGGGCCTGATGACATAGATTTCATTGCTGAGTGATATTGCATTGTACGTAAGTACCACAACTTCTTTATCCATTACTCACTTTCTGCGATATTGAACTTGTACCGTAAACGAGGTTCTTGTAAACAGAGCCGTCCCAAACTTTGGGGTGGCTGTGTCTTTTTGATTTTAATTTCCCTAAGCTATAGGACCATAAGTGGAAGTGCCCTAGGCTCTGTTGCTTTGTTTTTTAGATGTTTCAGGAGACACCATACACTTCTCCCGAGTGGCTGTTGGCAATTTACATCCCGCCCATCAGCATAACAAGGCTCCCAGTTCTCCATGGCCTGTCCTGCCTTCTGGATTTTACACTTTTTTCAGATGGCCCTTTTGACCGGGGGGAAGTGAGACTTCATTGTAGTGCAGATTTCCTTTGCAAGCTTGCTTGGTTGGCCAAAAAGGGCGTATGCGTTTTTTCCTGAATATATTCAGGAAAAAACGCATACGCCCTTTTTGGCCAAGTGCATCATTGTGGACGTTCTGCCTCTTTTCCTATGCTTTAACTGCAATTCCAGTCTACCTCCTGAAATCGGTTTCCTGCAATTCTGCCCCGCTTTCAAGTCCTCTTGGCAGCCTTACTTCAGTATATTTTTGGACGATAGCTGTCATTTGTAACTCTGCAGGTTTGTGAATTACAGTGCCCCTGAGCTCCTTTCTTCAACTCGCTTTCTTGTGAGCTGGTCGCAACACCGCAGGATTGCTTCAGGCCCTAATCTGGTTCCGGCACGGCACGCTGAGCCTTTGGTTAATTCCTCTTCCTGGTGGGAAATGAGAGTTAAATTTGCCCGTCCAGACACCTCCAGCTAGTCTCTCATTGGTTCTCCCTATTCCTGTTCATCTTCCGCAGAAATTGCAAACTGGGCCAAACAGGAGGTTAAAGGCACTGACTCTCCAAGTCGGGAGAGTGTTAGTAAAGCGTCTGGAATGTTGCACCCGAGTACCAGGGGATGAGAACTGAGACATATTTGAACACGTCTCCCGATCGCACAGTGGATCATACTCTGGGTTCCACATGCATGTTTTAGCTGAAGGAAGAATCCCTTAAACCTGGAGAGTTGAGACCCGTGGAATGGGTACCATGCAATATGACTTCAAAGGGTCTTCATTTGCTCACTGAACCTCTCCAATCCTATCACTGCTGCGTTTATGCCCCTGTACACACGCTTGATTCTCTTTCGGAGACATAGCAATCCATAGGTTTTAAGATACTTACTAGTCAGGTACATTCTTAGGCGTTTAATATGGGGTGTTGAGTCCATTTCGTTGAGCAAGGAGTAGCTCTTGTCTATTCTATATTTGGCTTAAGGAACTTTATCTGTGTTCATTACAATCTCTGGTTTTAGGCAGCACCCCAACTCACCTTTCCCCTTAGCAAGCATAAGTTGGTTTTCTAAATTTGAGACCCTGTTCTGCTTTGTCATTCAGTTCCTGTGTAGCCAAGTTTACATTCCGTGTATTAGTGATATCTTATGATGTTTCTTTTTCTGTGTGACTTATTTCAGTTAGAATCATCATACCTGAATCCACTCATTATGCTGCTACGGGTCTGATGACATAGATTTCATTGCTGAGTGATATTGCATTGTACGTAAGTACCACAACTTCTTTATCCATTACTCACTTTCTGCGATATTGAACTTGTACCGTAAACGAGGTTCTTGTAAACAGAGCCGTCCCAAACTTTGGGGTGGCTGTGTCTTTTTGATTTTAATTTCCCTAAGCTATAGGACCATAAGTGGAAGTGCCCTAGGCTCTGTTGCTTTGTTTTTTAGATGTTTCAGGAGACACCATACACTTCTCCCGAGTGGCTGTTGGCAATTTACATCCCGCCCATCAGCATAACAAGGCTCCCAGTTCTCCATGGCCTGTCCTGCCTTCTGGATTTTACACTTTTTTCAGATGGCCCTTTTGACCGGGGGGAAGTGAGACTTCATTGTAGTGCAGATTTCCTTTGCAAGCTTGCTTGGTTGGCCAAAAAGGGCGTATGCGTTTTTTCCTGAATATATTCAGGAAAAAACGCATACGCCCTTTTTGGCCAAGTGCATCATTGTGGACGTTCTGCCTCTTTTCCTATGCTTTAACTGCAATTCCAGTCTACCTCCTGAAATCGGTTTCCTGCAGTTCTGCCCCGCTTTCAAGTCCTCTTGGCAGCCTTACTTCAGTATATTTTTGGACGATAGCTGTCATTTGTAACTCTGCAGGTTTGTGAATTACAGTGCCCCTGAGCTCCTTTCTTCAACTCGCTTTCTTGTGAGCTGGTCGCAACACCGCAGGATTGCTTCAGGCCCTAATCTGGTTCCGGCACGGCACGCTGAGCCTTTGGTTAATTCCTCTTCCTGGTGGGAAATGAGAGTTAAATTTGCCCGTCCAGACACCTCCAGCTAGTCTCTCATTGGTTCTCCCTATTCCTGTTCATCTTCCGCAGAAATTGCAAACTGGGCCAAACAGGAGGTTAAAGGCACTGACTCTCCAAGTCGGGAGAGTGTTAGTAAAGCGTCTGGAATGTTGCACCCGAGTACCAGGGGACGACAACTGAGACATATTTGAACACGTCTCCCGATCGCACAGTGGATCATACTCTGGGTTCCACATGCATGTTTTAGCTGAAGGAAGAATCCCTTAAACCTGGAGAGTTGAGACCCGTGGAATGGGTACCATGCAATATGACTTCAAAGGGTCTTCATTTGCTCACCGAACCTCTCCAATCCTATCACTGCTGTGTTTATGCCCCTGTACACACGCTTGATTCTCTTTCGGAGACATAGCAATCCATAGGTTTTAAGATACTTACTAGTCAGGTACATTCTTAGGCGTTTAATATGGGGTGTTGAGTCCATTTCGTTGAGCAAGGAGTAGCTCTTGTCTATTCCATATTTGGCTTAAGGAACTTTATCTGTGTTCATTACAATCTCTGGTTTTAGGCAGCACGCCAACTCACCTTTCCCCTTAGCAAGCATAAGTTGGTTTTCTAAATTTGAGACCCTGTTCTGTTTTGTCATTCAGTTCCTGTGTAGCCAAGTTTACATTCCGTGTATTAGTGATATCTTATGATGTTTCTTTTTCTGTGTGACTTATTTCAGTTAGAATCATCATACCTGAATCCACTCATTATGCTGCTACGGGCCTGATGACATAGATTTCATTGCTGAGTGATATTGCATTGTACGTAAGTACCACAACTTCTTTATCCATTACTCACTTTCTGTGATATTGAACTTGTACCGTAAACGAGGTTCTTGTAAACAGAGCCGTCCCAAACTTTGGGGTGGCTGTGTCTTTTTGATTTTAATTTCCCTAAGCTATAGGACCATAAGTGGAAGTGCCCTAGGCTCTGTTGCTTTGTTTTTTAGATGTTTCAGGAAACACCATACACTTCTCCCGAGTGGCTGTTGGCAATTTACATCCGGCCCATCAGCATAACAAGGCTCCCAGTTCTCCATGGCCTGTCCTGCCTTCTGGATTTTACACTTTTTTCAGATGGCCCTTTTGACAGGGGGGAAGTGAGACTTCATTGTAGTGCAGATTTCCTTTGCAAGCTTGCTTGGTTAGCCAAAAAGTGCGTATGCGTTTTTTCCTGAATATATTCAGGAAAAAACGCATACGCCCTTTTTGGCCAAGTGCATCATTGTGGACGTTCTGCCTCTTTTCCTATGCTTTAACTGCAATTCCAGTCTACCTCCTGAAATCGGTTTCCTGCAATTCTGCCCCGCTTTCAAGTCCTCTTGGCAGCCTTACTTCAGTATATTTTTGGACGATAGCTGTCATTTGTAACTCTGCAGGTTTGTGAATTACAGTGCCCCTGAGCTCCTTTCTTCAACTCGCTTTCTTGTGAGCTGGTCGCAACACCGCAGGATTGCTTCAGGCCCTAATCTGGTTCCGGCACGGCACGCTGAGCCTTTGGTTAATTCCTCTTCCTGGTGGGAAATGAGAGTTAAATTTGCCCGTCCAGACACCTCCAGCTAGTCTCTCATTGGTTCTCCCTATTCCTGTTCATCTTCCGCAGAAATTGCAAACTGGGCCAAACAGGAGGTTAAAGGCACTGACTCTCCAAGTCGGGAGAGTGTTAGTAAAGCATCTGGAATGTTGCACCCGAGTACCAGGGGATGAGAACTGAGACATATTTGAACACGTCTCCCGATCGCAGAGTGGATCATACTCTGGGTTCCACATGCATGTTTTAGCTGAAGGAAGAATCCCTTAAACCTGGAGAGTTGAGACCCGTGGAATGGGTACCATGCAATATGACTTCAAAGGGTCTTCATTTGCTCACCGAACCTCTCCAATCCTATCACTGCTGCGTTTATGCCCCTGTACACACGCTTGATTCTCTTTCGGAGACATAGCAATCCATAGGTTTTAAGATACTTACTAGTCAGGTACATTCTTAGGCGTTTAATATGGGGTGTTGAGTCCATTTCGTTGTGCAAGGAGTAGCTCTTTTCTATTCTATATTTGGCTTAAGGAACTTTATCTGTGTTCATTTCAATCTCTGGTTTTAGGCAGCACCCCAACTCACCTTTACCCTTAGCAAGCATAAGTTGGTTTTCTAAATTTGAGACCCTGTTCTGTTTTGTAATTCAGTTCCTGTGTAGCCAAGTTTACATTCCGTGTATTAGTGATATCTTATGATGTTTCTTTTTCTGTGTGACTTATTTCAGTTAGAATCATCATACCTGAATCCACTCATTATGCTGCTACGGGCCTGATGACATAGATTTCATTGCTGAGTGATATTGCTTTGTACGTAAGTACCACAACTTCTTTATCCATTACTCAATTTCTGCGATATTGAACTTGTACCGTAAACGAGGTTTTTGTAAACAGAGCCGTCCCAAACTTTGGGGTGGCTGTGTCTTTTTGAATTTAATTTCCCTAAGCTATAGGACCATAAGTGGAAGTGCCCTAGGCTCTGTTGCTTTGTTTTTTAGATGTTTCAGGAAACACCATACACTTCTCCCGAGTGGCTGTTGGCAATTTACATCCCGCCCATCAGCATAACAAGGCTCCCAGTTCTCCATGGCCTGTCCTGCCTTCTGGATTTTACACTTTTTTCAGATGGCCCTTTTGACAGGGGGGAAGTGAGACTTCATTGTAGTGCAGATTTCCTTTGCAAGCATGCTTGGTTGGCCAAAAAGGGCGTATGCGTTTTTTCCTGAATATATTCAGGAAAAAACGCATACGCCCTTTTTGGCCAAGTGCATCATTGTGGACGTTCTGCCTCTTTTCCTATGCTTTAACTGCAATTCCAGTCTACCTCCTGAAATCGGTTTCCTGCAATTCTGCCCCGCTTTCAAGTCCTCTTGGCAGCCTTACTTCAGTATATTTTTGGACGATAGCTGTCATTTGTAACTCTGCAGGTTTGTGAATTACAGTGCCCCTGAGCTCCTTTCTTCAACTCGCTTTCTTGTGAGCTGGTCGCAACACCGCAGGATTGCTTCAGGCCCTAATCTGGTTCTGGCACGGCACGCTGAGCCTTTGGTTAATTCCTCTTCCTGGTGGGAAATGAGAGTTAAATTTGCCCGTCCAGACACCTCCAGCTAGTCTCTCATTGGTTCTCCCTATTCCTGTTCATCTTCCGCAGAAATTGCAAACTGGGCCAAACAGGAGGTTAAAGGCACTGACTCTCCAAGTCGGGAGAGTGTTAGTAAAGCGTCTGGAATGTTGCACCCGAGTACCAGGGGATGAGAACTGAGACATATTTGAACACGTCTCCCGATCGCACAGTGGATCATACTCTGGGTTCCACATGCATGTTTTAGCTGAAGGAAGAATCCCTTAAACCTGGAGAGTTGAGACCCGTGGAATGGGTACCATGCAATATGACTTCAAAGGGTCTTCATTTGCTCACTGAACCTCTCCAATCCTATCACTGCTGCGTTTATGCCCCTGTACACACGCTTGATTCTCTTTCGGAGACATAGCAATCCATAGGTTTTAAGATACTTACTAGTCAGGTACATTCTTAGGCGTTTAATATGGGGTGTTGAGTCCATTTCGTTGAGCAAGGAGTAGCTCTTGTCTATTCTATATTTGGCTTAAGGAACTTTATCTGTGTTCATTACAATCTCTGGTTTTAGGCAGCACCCCAACTCACCTTTCCCCTTAGCAAGCATAAGTTGGTTTTCTAAATTTGAGACCCTGTTCTGCTTTGTCATTCAGTTCCTGTGTAGCCAAGTTTACATTCCGTGTATTAGTGATATCTTATGATGTTTCTTTTTCTGTGTGACTTATTTCAGTTAGAATCATCATACCTGAATCCACTCATTATGCTGCTACGGGCCTGATGACATAGATTTCATTGCTGAGTGATATTGCATTGTACGTAAGTACCACAACTTCTTTATCCATTACTCACTTTCTGCGATATTGAACTTGTACCGTAAACGAGGTTCTTGTAAACAGAGCCGTCCCAAACTTTGGGGTGGCTGTGTCTTTTTGATTTTAATTTCCCTAAGCTATAGGACCATAAGTGGAAGTGCCCTAGGCTCTGTTGCTTTGTTTTTTAGATGTTTCAGGAGACACCATACACTTCTCCCGAGTGGCTGTTGGCAATTTACATCCCGCCCATCAGCATAACAAGGCTCCCAGTTCTCCATGGCCTGTCCTGCCTTCTGGATTTTACACTTTTTTCAGATGGCCCTTTTGACCGGGGGGAAGTGAGACTTCATTGTAGTGCAGATTTCCTTTGCAAGCTTGCTTGGTTGGCCAAAAAGGGCGTATGCGTTTTTTCCTGAATATATTCAGGAAAAAACGCATACGCCCTTTTTGGCCAAGTGCATCATTGTGGACGTTCTGCCTCTTTTCCTATGCTTTAACTGCAATTCCAGTCTACCTCCTGAAATCGGTTTCCTGCAATTCTGCCCCGCTTTCAAGTCCTCTTGGCAGCCTTACTTCAGTATATTTTTGGACGATAGCTGTCATTTGTAACTCTGCAGGTTTGTGAATTACAGTGCCCCTGAGCTCCTTTCTTCAACTCGCTTTCTTGTGAGCTGGTCGCAACACCGCAGGATTGCTTCAGGCCCTAATCTGGTTCCGGCACGGCACGCTGAGCCTTTGGTTAATTCCTCTTCCTGGTGGGAAATGAGAGTTAAATTTGCCCGTCCAGACACCTCCAGCTAGTCTCTCATTGGTTCTCCCTATTCCTGTTCATCTTCCACAGAAATTGCAAACTGGGCCAAACAGGAGGTTAAAGGCACTGACTCTCCAAGTCGGGAGAGTGTTAGTAAAGCGTCTGGAATGTTGCACCCGAGTACCAGGGGACGACAACTGAGACATATTTGAACACGTCTCCCGATCGCACAGTGGATCATACTCTGGGTTCCACATGCATGTTTTAGCTGAAGGAAGAATCCCTTAAACCTGGAGAGTTGAGACCCGTGGAATGGGTACCATGCAATATGGCTTCAAAGGGTCTTCATTTGCTCACCGAACCTCTCCAATCCTATCACTGCTGTGTTTATGCCCCTGTACACACGCTTGATTCTCTTTCGGAGACATAGCAATCCATAGGTTTTAAGATACTTACTAGTCAGGTACATTCTTAGGCGTTTAATATGGGGTGTTGAGTCCATTTCGTTGAGCAAGGAGTAGCTCTTGTCTATTCCATATTTGGCTTAAGGAACTTTATCTGTGTTCATTACAATCTCTGGTTTTAGGCAGCACCCCAACTCACCTTTCCCCTTAGCAAGCATAAGTTGGTTTTCTAAATTTGAGACCCTGTTCTGTTTTGTCATTCAGTTCCTGTGTAGCCAAGTTTACATTCCGTGTATTAGTGATATCTTATGATGTTTCTTTTTCTGTGTGACTTATTTCAGTTAGAATCATCATACCTGAATCCACTCATTATGCTGCTACGGGCCTGATGACATAGATTTCATTGCTGAGTGATATTGCATTGTACGTAAGTACCACAACTTCTTTATCCATTACTCACTTTCTGTGATATTGAACTTGTACCGTAAACGAGGTTCTTGTAAACAGAGCCGTCCCAAACTTTGGGGTGGCTGTGTCTTTTTGATTTTAATTTCCCTAAGCTATAGGACCATAAGTGGAAGTGCCCTAGGCTCTGTTGCTTTGTTTTTTAGATGTTTCAGGAAACACCATACACTTCTCCCGAGTGGCTGTTGTCAATTTACATCCGGCCCATCAGCATAACAAGGCTCCCAGTTCTCCATGGCCTGTCCTGCCTTCTGGATTTTACACTTTTTTCAGATGGCCCTTTTGACAGGGGGGAAGTGAGACTTCATTGTAGTGCAGATTTCCTTTGCAAGCTTGCTTGGTTAGCCAAAAAGTGCGTATGCGTTTTTTCCTGAATATATTCAGGAAAAAACGCATACGCCCTTTTTGGCCAAGTGCATCATTGTGGACGTTCTGCCTCTTTTCCTATGCTTTAACTGCAATTCCAGTCTACCTCCTGAAATCGGTTTCCTGCAATTCTGCCCCGCTTTCAAGTCCTCTTGGCAGCCTTACTTCAGTATATTTTTGGACGATAGCTGTCATTTGTAACTCTGCAGGTTTGTGAATTACAGTGCCCCTGAGCTCCTTTCTTCAACTCGCTTTCTTGTGAGCTGGTCGCAACACCGCAGGATTGCTTCAGGCCCTAATCTGGTTCCGGCACGGCACGCTGAGCCTTTGGTTAATTCCTCTTCCTGGTGGGAAATGAGAGTTAAATTTGCCCGTCCAGACACCTCCAGCTAGTCTCTCATTGGTTCTCCCTATTCCTGTTCATCTTCCGCAGAAATTGCAAACTGGGCCAAACAGGAGGTTAAAGGCACTGACTCACCAAGTCGGGAGAGTGTTAGTAAAGCGTCTGGAATGTTGCACCCGAGTACCAGGGGACGACAACTGAGACATATTTGAACACATCTCCCGATCGCACAGTGGATCATACTCTGGGTTCCACATGCATGTTTTAGCTGAAGGAAGAATCCCTTAAACCTGGAGAGTTGAGACCCGTGGAATGGGTACCATGCAATATGACTTCAAAGGGTCTTCATTTGCTCACCGAACCTCTCCAATCCTATCACTGCTGCGTATATGCCCCTGTACACATGCTTGATTCTCTTTCAGAGACATAGCAATCCATAGGTTTTAAGATACTTACTAGTCAGGTACATTCTTAGGCGTTTAATATGGGGTGTTGAGTCCATTTCGTTGAGCAAGGAGTAGCTCTTGTCTATTCCATATTTGGCTTAAGGAACTTTATCTGTGTTCATTACAATCTCTGGTTTTAGGCAGCACCCCAACTCACCTTTCCCCTTAGCAAGCATAAGTTGGTTTTCTAAATTTGAGACCCTGTTCTGTTTTGTCATTCAGTTCCTGTGTAGCCAAGTTTACATTCCGTGTATTAGTGATATCTTATGATGTTTCTTTTTCTGTGTGACTTATTTCAGTTAGAATCATCATACCTGAATCCACTCATTATGCTGCTACGGGCCTGATGACATAGATTTCATTGCTGAGTGATATTGCATTGTACGTAAGTACCACAACTTCTTTATCCATTACTCACTTTCTGTGATATTGAACTTGTACCGTAAACGAGGTTCTTGTAAACAGAGCCATCCCAAACTTTGGGGTGGCTGTGTCTTTTTGATTTTAATTTCCCTAAGCTATAGGACCATAAGTGGAAGTGCCCTAGGCTCTGTTGCTTTGTTTTTTAGATGTTTCAGGAAACACCATACACTTCTCCCGAGTGGCTGTTGGCAATTTACATCCCGCCCATCAGCATAACAAGGCTCCCAGTTCTCCATGGCCTGTCCTGCCTTCTGGATTTTACACTTTTTTCAGATGGCCCTTTTGACCGGGGGGAAGTGAGACTTCATTGTAGTGCAGATTTCCTTTGCAAGCTTGCTTGGTTGGCCAAAAAGGGCGTATGCGTTTTTTCCTGAATATATTCAGGAAAAAACGCATACGCCCTTTTTGGCCAAGTGCATCATTGTGGACGTTCTGCCTCTTTTCCTATGCTTTAACTGCAATTCCAGTCTACCTCCTGAAATCGGTTTCCTGCAATTCTGCCCCGCTTTCAAGTCCTCTTGGCAGCCTTACTTCAGTATATTTTTGGACGATAGCTGTCATTTGTAACTCTGCAGGTTTGTGAATTACAGTGCCCCTGAGCTCCTTTCTTCAACTCGCTTTCTTGTGAGCTGGTCGCAACACCGCAGGATTGCTTCAGGCCCTAATCTGGTTCCGGCACAGCACGCTGAGCCTTTGGTTAATTCCTCTTCCTGGTGGGAAATGAGAGTTAAATTTGCCCGTCCAGACACCTCCAGCTAGTCTCTCATTGGTTCTCCCTATTCCTGTTCATCTTCCGCAGAAATTGCAAACTGGGCCAAACAGGAGGTTAAAGGCACTGACTCTCCAAGTCGGGAGAGTGTTAGTAAAGCGTCTGGAATGTTGCACCCGAGTACCAGGGGACGACAACTGAGACATATTTGAACACGTCTCCCGATCGCACAGTGGATCATACTCTGGGTTCCACATGCATGTTTTAGCTGATGGAAGAATCCCTTAAACCTGGAGAGTTGAGACCCGTGGAATGGGCACCATGCAATACGATTTCAAAGGGTCTTCATTTGCTCACCGAACCTCTCCAATCCTATCACTGCTGCGTTTATGCCCCTGTACACACACTTGATTCTCTTTCGGAGACATAGCAATCCATAGGTTTTAAGATACTTACTAGTCAGGTACATTCTTAGGCGTTTAATATGGGGTGTTGAGTCCATTTCGTTGAGCAAGGAGTAGCTCTTGTCTATTCTATATTTGGCTTAAGGAACTTTATCTGTGTTCATTTCAATCTCTGGTTTTAGGCAGCACCCCAACTCACCTTTACCCTTAGCAAGCATAAGTTGGTTTTCTAAATTTGAGACCCTGTTCTGTTTTGTAATTCAGTTCCTGTGTAGCCAAGTTTACATTCCGTGTATTAGTGATATCTTATGATGTTTCTTTTTCTGTGTGACTTATTTCAGTTAGAATCATCATACCTGAATCCACTCATTATGCTGCTACGGGCCTGATGACATAGATTTCATTGCTGAGTGATATTGCATTGTACGTAAGTACCACAACTTCTTTATCCATTACTCACTTTCTGCGATATTGAACTTGTACCGTAAATGAGGTTCTTGTAAACAGAGCCGTCCCAAACTTTGGGGTGGCTGTGTCTTTTTGATTTTAATTTCCCTAAGCTATAGGACCATAAGTGGAAGTGCCCTAGGCTCTGTTGCTTTGTTTTTTAGATGTTTCAGGAAACACCATACACTTCTCCCGAGTGGCTGTTGGCAATTTACATCCCGCCCATCAGCATAACAAGGCTCCCAGTTCTCCATGGCCTGTCCTGCCTTCTGGATTTTACACTTTTTTCAGATGGCCCTTTTGACAGGGGGGAAGTGAGACTTCATTGTAGTGCACATTTCCTTTGCAAGCATGCTTGGTTGGCCAAAAAGGGCGTATGCGTTTTTACCTGAATATATTCAGGAAAAAACGCATATGCCCTTTTTGGCCAAGTGCATCATTGTGGACGTTCTGCCTCTTTTCCTATGCTTTAACTGCAATTCCAGTTTACCTCCTGAAATCGGTTTCCTGCAATTCTGTCCCGCTTTCAAGTCCTCTTGGCAGCCTTACTTCAGTATATTTTTGGACGATAGCTGTCATTTGTAACTCTGCAGGTTTGTGAATTACAGTGCCCCTGAGCTCCTTTCTTCAACTCGTTTTCTTGTGAGCTGGTCGCAACACCGCAGGATTGCTTCAGGCCCTAATCTGGTTCCGGCACGGCACGCTGAGCCTTTGGTTAATTCCTCTTCCTGGTGGGAAATGAGAGTTAAATTTGCCCGTCCAGACACCTCCAGCTAGTCTCTCATTGGTTCTCCCTATTCCTGTTCATCTTCCGCAGAAATTGCAAACTGGGCCAAACAGGAGGTTAAAGGCACTGACTCTCCAAGTCGGGAGAGTGTTAGTAAAGCGTCTGGAATGTTGCACCCGAGTACCAGGGGACGAGAACTGAGACATATTTGAACACGTCTCCCGATCGCACAGTGGATCATACTCTGGGTTCCACATGCATGTTTTAGCTGAAGGAAGAATCCCTTAAACCTGGAGAGTTGAGACCCGTGGAATGGGTACCATGCAATATGACTTCAAAGGGTCTTCATTTGCTCACCGAACCTCTCCAATCCTATCACTGCTGCGTTTATGCCCCTGTACACACGCTTGATTCTCTTTCGGAGACATAGCAATCCATAGGTTTTAAGATACTTACTAGTCAGGTACATTCTTAGGCGTTTAATATGGGGTGTTGAGTCCATTTCGTTGAGCAAGGAGTAGCTCTTGTCTATTCTATATTTGGCTTAAGGAACTTTATCTGTGCTCATTTCAATCTCTGGTTTTAGGCAGCACCCCAACTCACCTTTCTCCTTAGCAAGCATAAGTTGGTTTTCTAAATTTGAGACCCTGTTCTGTTTTGTAATTCAGTTCCTGTGTAGCCAAGTTTACATTCCGTGTATTAGTGATATCTTATGATGTTTCTTTTTCTGTGTGACTTATTTCAGTTAGAATCATCATACCTGAATCCACTCATTATGCTGCTATGGGCCTGATGACATAGATTTCATTTCTGAGTGATATTGCATTGTACGTAAGTACCACAACTTCTTTATCCATTACTCACTTTCTGCGATATTGAACTTGTACCGTAAACGAGGTTCTTGTAAACAGAGCCGTCCCAAACTTTGGGGTGGCTGTGTCTTTTTGATTTTAATTTCCCTAAGCTATAGGACCATAAGTGGAAGTGCCCTAGGCTCTGTTGCTTTGTTTTTTAGATGTTTCAGGAAACACCATACACTTCTCCCGAGTGGCTGTTGGCAATTTACATCCCGCCCATCAGCATAACAAGGCTCCCAGTTCTCCATGGCCTGTCCTGCCTTCTGGATTTTACACTTTTTTCAGATGGCCCTTTTGACCGGGGGGAAGTGAGACTTCATTGTAGTGCAGATTTCCTTTGCAAGCTTGCTTGGTTGGCCAAAAAGGGCGTATGCGTTTTTTCCTGAATATATTCAGGAAAAAACGCATACGCCCTTTTTGGCCAAGTGCATCATTGTGGACGTTCTGACTCTTTTCCTATGCTTTAACTGCAATTCCAGTCTACCTCCTGAAATCGGTTTCCTGCAATTCTGCCCCGCATTCAAGTCCTCTTGGCAGCCTTACTTCAGTATATTTTTGGACGATAGCTGTCATTTATAACTCTGCAGGTTTGTGAATTACAGTGCCCCTGAGCTCCTTTCTTCAACTCGCTTTCTTGTGAGCTGGTCGCAACACCGCAGGATTGCTTCAGGCCCTAATCTGGTTCCGGCACGGCACGCTGAGCCTTTGGTTAATTCCTCTTCCTGGTGGGAAATGAGAGTTAAATTTGCCCGTCCAGACACCTCCAGCTAGTCTCTCATTGGTTCTCCCTATTCCTGTTCATCTTCCGCAGAAATTGCAAACTGGGCCAAACAGGAGGTTAAAGGCACTGACTCTCCAAGTCGGGAGAGTGTTAGTAAAGCATCTGGAATGTTGCACCCGAGTACCAGGGGACGAGAACTGAGACATATTTGAACACGTCTCCCGATCGCACCGTGGATCATACTCTGGGTTCCACATGCATGTTTTAGCTGAAGGAAGAATCCCTTAAACCTGGAGAGTTGAGACCCGTGGAATGGGTACCATGCAATATGACTTCAAAGGGTCTTCATTTGCTCACCGAACCTCTCCAATCCTATCACTGCTGCGTTTATGCCCCTGTACACACGCTTGATTCTCTTTCGGAGACATAGCAATCCATAGGTTTTAAGATACTTACTAGTCAGGTACATTCTTAGGCGTTTAATATGGGGTGTTGAGTCCATTTCGTTGAGCAAGGAGTAGCTCTTGTCTATTCTATATTTGGCTTAAGGAACTTTATCTGTGTTCATTTCAATCTCTGGTTTTAGGCAGCACCCCAACTCACCTTTCCCCTTAGCAAGCATAAGTTGGTTTTCTAAATTTGAGACCCTGTTCTGTTTTGTAATTCAGTTCCTGTGTAGCCAGGTTTACATTCCGTGTATTAGTGATATATTATGATGTTTCTTTTTCTGTGTGACTTATTTCAGTTAGAATCATCATACCTGAATCCACTCATTATGCTGCTACGGGCCTGATGACATAGATTTCATTGCTGAATGATATTGCATTGTACGTAAGTACCACAACTTCTTTATCCATTACTCACTTTCTGCGATATTGAACTTGTACCGTAAACGAGGTTCTTGTAAACAGAGCCGTCCCAAACTTTGGGGTGGCTGTGTCTTTTTGATTTTAATTTCCCTAAGCTATAGGACCATAAGTGGAAGTGCCCTAGGCTCTGTTGCTTTGTTTTTTAGATGTTTCAGGAAACACCATACACTTCTCCCGAGTGGCTGTTGGCAATTTACATCCCGCCCATCAGCATAACAAGGCTCCCAGTTCTCCATGGCCTGTCCTGCCTTCTGGATTTTACACTTTTTTCAGATGGCCCTTTTGACCGGGGGGAAGTGAGACTTCATTGTAGTGCAGATTTCCTTTGCAAGCTTGCTTGGTTGGCCAAAAAGGGGGTATGCGTTTTTTCCTGAATATATTCAGGAAAAAACGCATACACCCTTTTTGGCCAAGTGCATCATTGTGGACGTTCTGCCTCTTTTCCTATGCTTTAACTGCAATTCCAGTCTACCTCCTGAAATCGGTTTCCTGCAATTCTGCCCCGCATTCAAGTCCTCTTGGCAGCCTTACTTCAGTATATTTTTGGACGATAGCTGTCATTTATAACTCTGCAGGTTTGTGAATTACAGTGCCCCTGAGCTCCTTTCTTCAACTCGCTTTCTTGTGAGCTGGTCGCAACACCGCAGGATTGCTTCAGGTCCTAATCTGGTTCCGGCACGGCACGCTGAGCCTTTGGTTAATTCCTCTTCCTGGTGGGAAATGAGAGTTAAATTTGCCCGTCCAGACACCTCCAGCTAGTCTCTCATTGGTTCTCCCTATTCCTGTTCATCTTCCGCAGAAATTGCAAACTGGGCCAAACAGGAGGTTAAAGGCACTGACTCTCCAAGTCGGGAGAGTGTTAGTAAAGCGTCTGGAATGTTGCACCCGAGTACCAGGGGACGGGAACTGAGACATATTTGAACACGTCTTCCGATCGCATAGTGGATCATACTCTGGGTTCCACATGCATGTTTTAGCTGAAGGAAGAATCCCTTAAACCTGGAGAGTTGAGACCCGTGGAATGGGTACCATGCAATATGACTTCAAAGGGTCTTCATTTGCTCACCGAACCTCTCCAATCCTATCACTGCTGCGTTTATTCCCCTATACACACGCTTGATTCTCTTTCGGAGACATAGCAATCCATAGGTTTTAAGATACTTACTAGTCAGGTACATTCTTAGGCGTTTAATATGGGGTGTTGAGTCCATTTCGTTGAGCAAGGAGTAGCTCTTGTCTATTCTATATTTGGCTTAAGGAACTTTATCTGTGTTCATTTCAATCTCTGGTTTTAGGCAGCACCCCAACTCACCTTTCCCCTTAGCAAGCATAAGTTGGTTTTCTAAATTTGAGACCCTGTTCTGTTTTGTAATTCAGTTCCTGTGTAGCCAGGTTTACATTCCATGTATTAGTGATATCTTATGATGTTTCTTTTTCTGTGTGACTTATTTCAGTTAGAATCATCATACCTGAATCCACTCATTATGCTGCTACGGGCCTGATGACATAGATTTCATTGCTGAATGATATTGCATTGTACGTAAGTACCACAAATTCTTTATCCATTACTCACTTTCTGCGATATTGAACTTGTACCGTAAACGAGGTTCTTGTAAACAGAGCCGTCCCAAACTTTGGGGTGGCTGTGTCTTTTTGATTTTAATTTCCCTAAGCTATAGGACCATAAGTGGAAGTGCCCTAGGCTCTGTTGCTTTGTTTTTTAGATGTTTCAGGAAACACCATACACTTCTCCCGAGTGGCTGTTGGCAATTTGCATCCCGCCCATCAGCATAACAAGGCTCCCAGTTCTCCATGGCCTGTCCTGCCTTCTGGATTTTACACTTTTTTCAGATGGCCCTTTTGACAGGTGGGAAGTGAGACTTCATTGTAGTGCAGATTTCCTTTGCAAGCTTGCTTGGTTGGCCAAAAAGGTCGTATGCGTTTTTTCCGGAATATATTCAGGAAAAAACGCATACGCCCTTTTTGGCCAAGTGCATCATTGTGGACGTTCTGCCTCTTTTCCTATGCTTTAACTGCAATTCCAGTCTACCTCCTGAAATCGGTTTCCTGCAATTCTGCCCCGCTTTCAAGTCCTCTTGGCAGCCTTACTTCAGTATATTTTTGGACGATAGCTGTCATTTGTAACTCTGCAGGTTTGTGAATTACAGTGCCCCTGAGCTCCTTTCTTCAACTCGCTTTCTTGTGAGCTGGTCGCAACACCGCAGGATTGCTTCAGGCCCTAATCTGGTTCCGGCACGGCACGCTGAGCCTTTGGTTAATTCCTCTTCCTGGTGGGAAATGAGAGTTAAATTTGCCCGTCCAGACACCTCCAGCTAGTCTCTCATTGGTTCTCCCTATTCCTGTTCATCTTCCGCAGAAATTGCAAACTGGGCCAAACAGGAGGTTAAAGGCACTGACTCTACAAGTCGGGAGAGTGTTAGTAAAGCGTCTGGAATGTTGCACCCGAGTACCAGGGGACGAGAACTGAGACATATTTGAACACGTCTCCCGATCGCACAGTGGATCATACTCTGGGTTCCACATGCATGTTTTAGCTGAAGAAAGAATCCCTTAAACCTGGAGAGTTGAGACCCGTGGAAAGGGTACCATGCAATATGACTTCAAAGGGTCTTCATTTGCTCACCGAACCTCTCCAATCCTATCACTGCTGCGTTTATGCCCCTGTACACACGCTTGATTCTCTTTCAGAGACATAGCAATCCATAGGTTTTAAGATACTTACTAGTCAGGTACATTCTTAGGCGTTTAATATGGGGTGTTGAGTCCATTTCGTTGAGCAAGGAGTAGCTCTTGTCTATTCTATATTTGGCTTAAGGAACTTTATCTGTGTTCATTTCAATCTCTGGTTTTAGGCAGCACCCCAACTCACCTTTACCCTTAGCAAGCATAAGTTGGTTTTCTAAATTTGAGACCCTGTTCTGTTTTGTAATTCAGTTCCTGTGTAGCCAAGTTTACATTCCGTGTATTAGTGATATCTTATGATGTTTCTTTTTCTGTGTGACTTATTTCAGTTAGAATCATCATACCTGAATCCACTCATTATGCTGCTACGGGCCTGATGACATAGATTTCATTGCTGAGTGATATTGCATTGTACGTAAGTACCACAACTTCTTTATCCATTACTCACTTTCTGCGATATTGAACTTGTACCGTAAACGAGGTTCTTGTAAACAGAGCCGTCCCAAACTTTGGGGTGGCTGTGTCTTTTTGATTTTAATTTCCCTAAGCTATAGGACCATAAGTGGAAGTGCCCTAGGCTCTGTTGCTTTGTTTTTTAGATGTTTCAGGAAACACCATACACTTCTCCCGAGTGGCTGTTGGCAATTTACATCCCGCCCATCAGCATAACAAGGCTCCCAGTTCTCCATGGCCTGTCCTGCCTTCTGGATTTTACACTTTTTTCTGATGGCCCTTTTGACCGGGGGGAAGTGAGACTTCATTGTAGTGCAGATTTCCTTTGCAAGCTTGCTTGGTTGGCCAAAAAGGGCGTATGCGTTTTTTCCTGAATATATTCAGGAAAAAACGCATACGCCCTTTTTGGCCAAGTGCATCATTGTGGACGTTCTGCCTCTTTTCCTATGCTTTAACTGCAATTCCAGTCTACCTCCTGAAATCGGTTTCCTGCAATTCTGCCCCGCTTTCAAGTCCTCTTGGCAGCCTTACTTCAGTATATTTTTGGACGATAGCTGTCATTTGTAACTCTGCAGGTTTGTGAATTACAGTGCCCCTGAGCTCCTTTCTTCAACTCGCTTTCTTGTGAGCTGGTCGCAACACCGCAGGATTCCTTCAGGCCCTAATCTGGTTCCGGCACGGCATGCTGAGCCTTTGGTTAATTCCTCTTCCTGGTGGGAAATGAGAGTTAAATTTGCCCGTCCAGACACCTCCAGCTAGTCTCTCATTGGTTCTCCCTATTCCTGTTCATCTTCCGCAGAAATTGCAAACTGGGCCAAACAGGAGGTTAAAGGCACTGACTCTCCAAGTCGGGAGAGTGTTAGTAAAGCGTCTGGAATGTTGCACCCGAGTACCAGGGGATGAGAACTGAGACATATTTGAACACGTCTCCCGATCGCACAGTGGATCATACTCTGGGTTCCACATGCATGTTTTAGCTGAAGGAAGAATCCCTTAAACCTGGAGAGTTGAGACCCGTGGAATGGGTACCATGCAATATGACTTCAAAGGGTCTTCATTTGCTCACCGAACCTCTCCAATCCTATCACTGCTGCGTTTATGCCCCTGTACACACGCTTGATTCTCTTTCGGAGACATAGCAATCCATAGGTTTTAAGATACTTACTAGTCAGGTACATTCTTAGGCGTTTAATATGGGGTGTTGAGTCCATTTCGTTGAGCAAGGAGTAGCTCTTGTCTATTCTATATTTGGCTTAAGGAACTTTATCTGTGTTCATTTCAATCTCTGGTTTTAGGCAGCACCCCAACTCACCTTTCCCCTTAGCAAGCATAAGTTGGTTTTCTAAATTTGAGACCCTGTTCTGTTTTGTAATTCACTTCCTGTGTAGCCAAGTTTACATTCCGTGTATTAGTGATATCTTATGATGTTTCTTTTTCTGTGTGACTTATTTTAGTTAGAATCATCATACCTGAATCCACTCATTATGCTGCTACGGGCCTGATGACATAGATTTCATTGCTGAGTGATATTGCATTGTACGTAAGTACCACACCTTCTTTATCCATTACTCACTTTCTGCGATATTGAACTTGTACCGTAAACGAGGTTCTTGTAAACAGAGCCGTCCCAAACTTTGGGGTGGCTGTGTCTTTTTGATTTTAATTTCCCTAAGCTATAGGACCATAAGTGGAAGTGCCCTAGGCTCTGTTGCTTTGTTTTTTAGATGTTTCAGGAGACACCATACACTTCTCCCGAGTGGCTGTTGGCAATTTACATCCCGCCCATCAGCATAACAAGGCTCCCAGTTCTCCATGGCCTGTCCTGCCTTCTGGATTTTATACTTTTTTCAGATGGCCCTTTTGACCGGGGGGAAGTGAGACTTCATTGTAGTGCAGATTTCCTTTGCAAGCTTGCTTGGTTGGCCAAAAAGGGCGTATGCGTTTTTTCCTGAATATATTCAGGGAAAAACGCATACGCCCTTTTTGGCCAAGTGCATCATTGTGGACGTTCTGCCTCTTTTCCTATGCTTTAACTGCAATTCCAGTCTACCTCCTGAAATCGGTTTCCTGCAATTCTGCCCCGCTTTCAAGTCCTCTTGGCAGCCTTACTTCAGTATATTTTTGGACGATAGCTGTCATTTGTAACTCTGCAGGTTTGTGAATTACAGTGCCCCTGAGCTCCTTTCTTCAACTCGCTTTCTTGTGAGCTGGTCGCAACACCGCAGGATTGCTTCAGGCCCTAATCTGGTTCCGGCACGGCACGCTGAGCCTTTGGTTAATTCCTCTTCCTGGTGGGAAATGAGAGTTAAATTTGCCCGTCCAGACACCTCCAGCTAGTCTCTCATTGGTTCTCCCTATTCCTGTTCATCTTCCGCAGAAATTGCAAACTGGGCCAAACAGGAGGTTAAAGGCACTGACTCTCCAAGTCGGGAGAGTGTTAGTAAAGCGTCTGGAATGTTGCACCCGAGTACCAGGGGACGAGAACTGAGACATATTTGAACACGTCTCCCGATCGCACAGTGGATCATACTCTGGGTTCCACATGCATGTTTTAGCTGAAGGAAGAATCCCTTAAACCTGGAGAGTTGAGACCCGTGGAATGGGTACCATGCAATATGACTTCAAAGGGTCTTCATTTGCTCACCGAACCTCTCCAATCCTATCACTGCTGCGTTTATGCCCCTGTACACACGCTTGATTCTCTTTCGGAGACATAGCAATCCATAGGTTTTAAGATACTTACTAGTCAGGTACATTCTTAGGCGTTTAATATGGGGTGTTGAGTCCATTTCGTTGAGCAAGGAGTAGCTCTTGTCTATTCCATATTTGGCTTAAGGAACTTTATCTGTGTTCATTACAATCTCTGGTTTTAGGCAGCACCCCAACTCACCTTTCCCCTTAGCAAGCATAAGTTGGTTTTCTAAATTTGAGACCCTGTTCTGCTTTGTCATTCAGTTCCTGTGTAGCCAAGTTTACATTCCGTGTATTAGTGATATCTTATGATGTTTCTTTTTCTGTGTGACTTATTTCAGTTAGAATCATCATACCTGAATCCACTCATTATGCTGCTACGGGCCTGATGACATAGATTTCATTGCTGAGTGATATTGCATTGTACGTAAGTACCACAACTTCTTTATCCATTACTCACTTTCTGCGATATTGAACTTGTACCATAAACGAGGTTCTTGTAAACAGAGCCGTCCCAAACTTTGGGGTGGCTGTGTCTTTTTGATTTTAATTTCCCTAAGCTATAGGACCATAAGTGGAAGTGCCCTAGGCTCTGTTGCTTTGTTTTTTAGATGTTTCAGGAGACACCATACACTTCTCCCGAGTGGCTGTTGGCAATTTACATCCCGCCCATCAGCATAACAAGGCTCCCAGTTCTCCATGGCCTGTCCTGCCTTCTGGATTTTACACTTTTTTCAGATGGCCCTTTTGACCGGGGGGAAGTGAGACTTCATTGTAGTGCAGATTTCCTTTGCAAGCTTGCTTGGTTGGCCAAAAAGGGCGTATGCGTTTTTTCCTGAATATATTCAGGAAAAAACGCATACGCCCTTTTTGGCCAAGTGCATCATTGTGGACGTTCTGCCTCTTTTCCTATGCTTTAACTGCAATTCCAGTCTACCTCCTGAAATCGGTTTCCTGCAATTCTGCCCCGCTTTCAAGTCCTCTTGGCAGCCTTACTTCAGTATATTTTTGGACGATAGCTGTCATTTGTAACTCTGCAGGTTTGTGAATTACAGTGCCCCTGAGCTCCTTTCTTCAACTCGCTTTCTTGTGAGCTGGTCGCAACACCGCAGGATTGCTTCAGGCCCTAATCTGGTTCCGGCACGGCACGCTGAGCCTTTGGTTAATTCCTCTTCCTGGTGGGAAATGAGAGTTAAATTTGCCCGTCCAGACACCTCCAGCTAGTCTCTCATTGGTTCTCCCTATTCCTGTTCATCTTCCGCAGAAATTGCAAACTGGGCCAAACAGGAGGTTAAAGGCACTGACTCTCCAAGTCGGGAGAGTGTTAGTAAAGCGTCTGGAATGTTGCACCCGAGTACCAGGGGACGAGAACTGAGACATATTTGAACACGTCTCCCGATCGCAGAGTGGATCATACTCTGGGTTCCACATGCATGTTTTAGCTGAAGGAAGAATCCCTTAAACCTGGAGAGTTGAGACCCGTGGAATGGGTACCATGCATTATGACTTCAAAGGGTCTTCATTTGCTCACCGAACCTCTCCAATCCTATCACTGCTGCGTTTATGCCCCTGTACACACGCTTGATTCTCTTTCGGAGACATAGCAATCCATAGGTTTTAAGATACTTACTAGTCAGGTACATTCTTAGGCGTTTAATATGGGGTGTTGAGTCCATTTCGTTGAGCAAGGAGTAGCTCTTTTCTATTCTATATTTGGCTTAAGGAACTTTATCTGTGTTCATTTCAATCTCTGGTTTTAGGCAGCACCCCAACTCACCTTTACCCTTAGCAAGCATAAGTTGGTTTTCTAAATTTGAGACCCTGTTCTGTTTTGTAATTCAGTTCCTGTGTAGCCAAGTTTACATTCCGTGTATTAGTGATATCTTATGATGTTTCTTTTTCTGTGTGACTTATTTCAGTTAGAATCATCATACCTGAATCCACTCATTATGCTGCTACGGGCCTGATGACATAGATTTCATTGCTGAGTGATATTGCTTTGTACGTAAGTACCACAACTTCTTTATCCATTACTCACTTTCTGCGATATTGAACTTGTACCGTAAACGAGGTTCTTGTAAACAGAGCCGTCCCAAACTTTGGGGTGGCTGTGTCTTTTTGATTTTAATTTCCCTAAGCTATAGGACCATAAGTGGAAGTGCCCTAGGCTCTGTTGCTTTGTTTTTTAGATGTTTCAGGAAACACCATACACTTCTCCCGAGTGGCTGTTGGCAATTTACATCCCGCCCATCAGCATAACAAGGCTCCCAGTTCTCCATGGCCTGTCCTGCCTTCTGGATTTTACACTTTTTTCAGATGGCCCTTTTGACAGGGGGGAAGTGAGACTTCATTGTAGTGCAGATTTCCTTTGCAAGCATGCTTGGTTGGCCAAAAAGGGCGTATGCGTTTTTTCCTGAATATATTCAGGAAAAAACGCATACGCCCTTTTTGGCCAAGTGCATCATTGTGGACGTTCTGCCTCTTTTCCTATGCTTTAACTGCAATTCCAGTCTACCTCCTGAAATCGGTTTCCTGCAATTCTGCCCCGCTTTCAAGTCCTCTTGGCAGCCTTACTTCAGTATATTTTTGGACGATAGCTGTCATTTGTAACTCTGCAGGTTTGTGAATTACAGTGCCCCTGAGCTCCTTTCTTCAACTCGCTTTCTTGTGAGCTGGTCGCAACACCGCAGGATTGCTTCAGGCCCTAATCTGGTTCCGGCACGGCACGCTGAGCCTTTGGTTAATTCCTCTTCCTGGTGGGAAATGAGAGTTAAATTTGCCCGTCCAGACACCTCCAGCTAGTCTCTCATTGGTTCTCCCTATTCCTGTTCATCTTCCGCAGAAATTGCAAACTGGGCCAAACAGGAGGTTAAAGGCACTGACTCTCCAAGTCGGGAGAGTGTTAGTAAAGCGTCTGGAATGTTGCACCCGAGTACCAGGGGATGAGAACTGAGACATATTTGAACACGTCTCCCGATCGCACAGTGGATCATACTCTGGGTTCCACATGTATGTTTTAGCTGAAGGAAGAATCCCTTAAACCTGGAGAGTTGAGACCCGTGGAATGGGTACCATGCAATATGACTTCAAAGGGTCTTCATTTGCTCACCGAACCTCTCCAATCCTATCACTGCTGCGTTTATGCCCCTGTACACACGCTTGATTCTCTTTCGGAGACATAGCAATCCATAGGTTTTAAGATACTTACTAGTCAGGTACATTCTTAGGCGTTTAATATGGGGTGTTGAGTCCATTTCGTTGAGCAAGGAGTAGCTCTTGTCTATTCTATATTTGGCTTAAGGAACTTTATCTGTGTTCATTTCAATCTCTGGTTTTAGGCAGCACCCCAACTCACCTTTCCCCTTAGCAAGCATAAGTTGGTTTTCTAAATTTGAGACCCTGTTCTGTTTTGTAATTCACTTCCTGTGTAGCCAAGTTTACATTCCGTGTATTAGTGATATCTTATGATGTTTCTTTTTCTGTGTGACTTATTTCAGTTAGAATCATCATACCTGAATCCACTCATTATGCTGCTACGGGCCTGATGACATAGATTTCATTGCTGAGTGATATTGCATTGTACGTAAGTACCACAACTTCTTTATCCATTACTCACTTTCTGCGATATTGAACTTGTACCGTAAACGAGGTTCTTGTAAACAGAGCCGTCCCAAACTTTGGGGTGGCTGTGTCTTTTTGATTTTAATTTCCCTAAGCTATAGGACCATAAGTGGAAGTGCCCTAGGCTCTGTTGCTTTGTTTTTTAGATGTTTCAGGAAACACCATACACTTCTCCCGAGTGGCTGTTGGCAATTTACATCCCGCCCATCAGCATAACAAGGCTCCCAGTTCTCCATGGCCTGTCCTGCCTTCTGGATTTTATACTTTTTTCAGATGGCCCTTTTGACCGGGGGGAAGTGAGACTTCATTGTAGTGCAGATTTCCTTTGCAAGCTTGCTTGGTTGGCAAAAAAGGGCGTATGCATTTTTTCCTGAATATATTCAGGAAAAAACGCATACGCCCTTTTTGGCCAAGTGCATCATTGTGGACGTTCTGCCTCTTTTCCTATGCTTTAACTGCAATTCCAGTCTACCTCCTGAAATCGGTTTCCTGCAATTCTGCCCCGCTTTCAAGTCCTCTTGGCAGCCTTACTTCAGTATATTTTTGGACGATAGCTGTCATTTATAACTCTGCAGGTTTGTGAATTACAGTGCCCCTGAGCTCCTTTCTTCAACTCGCTTTCTTGTGAGCTGGTCGCAACACCGCAGGATTGCTTCAGGCCCTAATCTGGTTCCGGCACGGCACGCTGAGCCTTTGGTTAATTCCTCTTCCTGGTGGGAAATGAGAGTTAAATTTGCCCGTCCAGACACCTCCAGCTAGTCTCTCATTGGTTCTCCCTATTCCTGTTCATCTTCCGCAGAAATTGCAAACTGGGCCAAACAGGAGGTTAAAGGCACTGACTCTCCAAGTCGGGAGAGTGTTAGTAAAGCGTCTGGAATGTTGCACCCGAGTACCAGGGGACGAGAACTGAGACATATTTGAACACGTCTCCCGATCGCACAGTGGATCATACTCTGGGTTCCACATGCATGTTTTAGCTGAAGGAAGAATCCCTTAAACCTGGAGAGTTGAGACCCGTGGAATGGGTACCATGCAATATGACTTCAAAGGGTCTTCATTTGCTCACCGAACCTCTCCAATCCTATCACTGCTGCGTTTATGGCCCTGTACACACGCTTGATTCTCTTTCGGAGACATAGCAATCCATAGGTTTTAAGATACTTACTAGTCAGGTACATTCTTAGGCGTTTAATATGGGGTGTTGAGTCCATTTCGTTGAGCAAGGAGTAGCTCTTGTCTATTCCATATTTGGCTTAAGGAACTTTATCTGTGTTCATTACAATCTCTGGTTTTAGGCAGCACCCCAACTCACCTTTCCCCTTAGCAAGCATAAGTTGGTTTTCTAAATTTGAGACCCTGTTCTGTTTTGTCATTCAGTTCCTGTGTAGCCAAGTTTACATTCCGTGTATTAGTGATATCTTATGATGTTTCTTTTTCTGTGTGACTTATTTCAGTTAGAATCATCATACCTGAATCCACTCATTATGCTGCTACGGGCCTGATGACATAGATTTCATTGCTGAGTGATATTGCATTGTACGTAAGTACCACAACTTCTTTATCCATTACTCACTTTCTGCGATATTGAACTTGTACCGTAAACGAGGTTCTTGTAAACAGAGCCGTCCCAAACTTTGGGGTGGCTGTGTCTTTTTGATTTTAATTTCCCTAAGCTATAGGACCATAAGTGGAAGTGCCCTAGGCTCTGTTGCTTTGTTTTTTAGATGTTTCAGGAAACACCATACACTTCTCCCGAGTGGCTGTTGGCAATTTACATCCCGCCCATCAGCATAACAAGGCTCCCAGTTCTCCATGGCCTGTCCTGCCTTTCTGGATTTTATACTTTTTTCAGATGGCCCTTTTGACAGGGGGGAAGTGAGACTTCATTGTAGTGCAGATTTCCTTTGCAAGCATGCTTGGTTGGCCAAAAAGGGCGTATGCGTTTTTTCCTGAATATATTCAGGAAAAAACGCATACGCCCTTTTTGGCCAAGTGCATCATTGTGGACGTTCTGCCTCTTTTCCTATGCTTTAACTGCAATTCCAGTCTACCTCCTGAAATCGGTTTCCTGCAATTCTGCCCCGCTTTCAAGTCCTCTTGGCAGCCTTACTTCAGTATATTTTTGGACGATAGCTGTCATTTGTAACTCTGCAGGTTTGTGAATTACAGTGCCCCTGAGCTCCTTTCTTCAACTCGCTTTCTTGTGAGCTGGTCGCAACACCGCAGGATTGCTTCAGGCCCTAATCTGGTTCCGGCACGGCACGCTGAGCCTTTGGTTAATTCCTCTTCCTGGTGGGAAATGAGAGTTAAATTTGCTCGTCCAGACACCTCCAGCTAGTCTCTCATTGGTTCTCCCTATTCCTGTTCATCTTCCGCAGAAATTGCAAACTGGGCCAAACAGGAGGTTAAAGGCACTGACTCTCCAAGTCGGGAGAGTGTTAGTAAAGCGTCTGGAATGTTGCACCCGAGTACCAGGGGACGAGAACTGAGACATATTTGAACACGTCTCCCGATCGCACAGTGGATCATACTCTGGGTTCCACATGCATGTTTTAGCTGAAGGAAGAATCCCTTAAACCTGGAGAGTTGAGACCCGTGGAATGGGTACCATGCAATATGACTTCAAAGGGTCTTCATTTGCTCACCGAACCTCTCCAATCCTATCACTGCTGTGTTTATGGCCCTGTACACACGCTTGATTCTCTTTCGGAGACATAGCAATCCATAGGTTTTAAGATACTTACTAGTCAGGTACATTCTTAGGCGTTTAATATGGGGTGTTGAGTCCATTTCGTTGAGCAAGGAGTAGCTCTTGTCTATTCCATATTTGGCTTAAGGAACTTTATCTGTGTTCATTACAATCTCTGGTTTTAGGCAGCACCCCAACTCACCTTTCCCCTTAGCAAGCATAAGTTGGTTTTCTAAATTTGAGACCCTGTTCTGTTTTGTCATTCAGTTCCTGTGTAGCCAAGTTTACATTCCGTGTATTAGTGATATCTTATGATGTTTCTTTTTCTGTGTGACTTATTTCAGTTAGAATCATCATACCTGAATCCACTCATTATGCTGCTACGGGCCTGATGACATAGATTTCATTGCTGAGTGATATTGCATTGTACGTAAGTACCACAACTTCTTTATCCATTACTCACTTTCTGCGATATTGAACTTGTACCGTAAACGAGGTTCTTGTAAACAGAGCCGTCCCAAACTTTGGGGTGGCTGTGTCTTTTTGATTTTAATTTCCCTAAGCTATAGGACCATAAGTGGAAGTGCCCTAGGCTCTGTTGCTTTGTTTTTTAGATGTTTCAGGAAACACCATACACTTCTCCCGAGTGGCTGTTGGCAATTTACATCCCGCCCATCAGCATAACAAGGCTCCCAGTTCTCCATGGCCTGTCCTGCCTTCTGGATTTTACACTTTTTTCAGATGGCCCTTTTGACAGGGGGGAAGTGAGACTTCATTGTAGTGCAGATTTCCTTTGCAAGCATGCTTGGTTGGCCAAAAAGGGCGTATGCGTTTTTTCCTGAATATATTCAGGAAAAAACGCATACGCCCTTTTTGGCCAAGTGCATCATTGTGGACGTTCTGCCTCTTTTCCTATGCTTTAACTGCAATTCCAGTCTACCTCCTGAAATCGGTTTCCTGCAATTCTGCCCCGCTTTCAAGTCCTCTTGGCAGCCTTACTTCAGTATATTTTTGGACGATAGCTGTCATTTGTAACTCTGCATGTTTGTGAATTACAGTGCCCCTGAGCTCCTTTCTTCAACTCGCTTTCTTGTGAGCTGGTCGCAACACCGCAGGATTGCTTCAGGCCCTAATCTGGTTCCGGCACGGCACGCTGAGCCTTTGGTTAATTCCTCTTCCTGGTGGGAAATGAGAGTTAAATTTGCTCGTCCAGACACCTCCAGCTAGTCTCTCATTGGTTCTCCCTATTCCTGTTCATCTTCCGCAGAAATTGCAAACTGGGCCAAACAGGAGGTTAAAGGCACTGACTCTCCAAGTCGGGAGAGTGTTAGTAAAGCGTCTGGAATGTTGCACCCGAGTACCAGGGGACGACAACTGAGACATATTTGAACACGTCTCCCGATCGCACAGTGGATTATACTCTGGGTTCCACATGCATGTTTTAGCTGAAGGAAGAATCCCTTAAACCTGGAGAGTTGAGACCCGTGGAATGGGTACCATGCAATATGACTTCAAAGGGTCTTCATTTGCTCACCGAACCTCTCCAATCCTATCACTGCTGTGTTATTGCCCCTGTACACATGCTTGATTCTCTTTCGGAGACATAGCAATCCATAGGTTTTAAGATACTTACTAGTCAGGTACATTCTTAGGCGTTTAATATGGGGTGTTGAGTCCATTTCGTTGAGCAAGGAGTAGCTCTTGTCTATTCCATATTTGGCTTAAGGAACTTTATCTGTGTTCATTACAATCTCTGGTTTTAGGCAGCACCCCAACTCACCTTTCCCCTTAGCAAGCATAAGTTGGTTTTCTAAATTTGAGACCCTGTTCTGTTTTGTCATTCAGTTCCTGTGTAGCCAAGTTTACATTCCGTGTATTAGTGATATCTTATGATGTTTCTTTTTCTGTGTGACTTATTTCAGTTAGAATCATCATACCTGAATCCACTCATTATGCTGCTACGGGCCTGATGACATAGATTTCATTGCTGAGTGATATTGCATTGTACGTAAGTACCACAACTTCTTTATCCATTACTCACTTTCTGTGATATTGAACTTGTACCGTAAACGAGGTTCTTGTAAACAGAGCCATCCCAAACTTTGGGGTGGCTGTGTCTTTTTGATTTTAATTTCCCTAAGCTATAGGACCATAAGTGGAAGTGCCCTAGGCTCTGTTGCTTTGTTTTTTAGATGTTTCAGGAAACACCATACACTTCTCCCGAGTGGCTGTTGGCAATTTACATCCCGCCCATCAGCATAAAAAGGCTCCCAGTTCTCCATGGCCTGTCCTGCCTTCTGGATTTTACACTTTTTTCAGATGGCCCTTTTGACCGGGGGGAAGTGAGACTTCATTGTAGTGCAGATTTCCTTTGCAAGCTTGCTTGGTTAGCCAAAAAGTGCGTATGCGTTTTTTCCTGAATATATTCAGGAAAAAACGCATACGCCCTTTTTGGCCAAGTGCATCATTGTGGACGTTCTGCCTCTTTTCCTATGCTTTAACTGCAATTCCAGTCTACCTCCTGAAATCGGTTTCCTGCAATTCTGCCCCGCTTTCAAGTCCTCTTGGCAGCCTTACTTCAGTATATTTTTGGACGATAGCTGTCATTTGTAACTCTGCAGGTTTGTGAATTACAGTGCCCCTGAGCTCCTTTCTTCAACTCGCTTTCTTGTGAGCTGGTCGCAACACCGCAGGATTGCTTCAGGCCCTAATCTGGTTCCGGCACGGCACGCTGAGCCTTTGGTTAATTCCTCTTCCTGGTGGGAAATGAGAGTTAAATTTGCCCGTCCAGACACCTCCAGCTAGTCTCTCATTGGTTCTCCCTATTCCTGTTCATCTTCCGCAGAAATTGCAAACTGGGCCAAACAGGAGGTTAAAGGCACTGACTCTCCAAGTCGGGAGAGTGTTAGTAAAGCGTCTGGAATGTTGCACCCGAGTACCAGGGGACGAGAACTGAGACATATTTGAACACGTCTCCCGATCGCACAGTGGATCATACTCTGGGTTCCACATGCATGTTTTAGCTGAAGGAAGAATCCCTTAAACCTGGAGAGTTGAGACCCGTGGAATGGGTACCATGCAATATGACTTCAAAGGGTCTTCATTTGCTCACCGAACCTCTCCAATCCTATCACTGCTGCGTTTATGCCCCTGTACACATGCTTGATTCTCTTTCAGAGACATAGCAATCCATAGGTTTTAAGATACTTACTAGTCAGGTACATTCTTAGGCGTTTAATATGGGGTGTTGAGTCCATTTCGTTGAGCAAGGAGTAGCTCTTGTCCATTCCATATTTGGCTTAAGGAACTTTATCTGTGTTCATTACAATCTCTGGTTTTAGGCAGCACCCCAACTCACCTTTCCCCTTAGCAAGCATAAGTTGGTTTTCTAAATTTGAGACCCTGTTCTGTTTTGTCATTCAGTTCCTGTGTAGCCAAGTTTACATTCCGTGTATTAGTGATATCTTATGATGTTTCTTTTTCTGTGTGACTTATTTCAGTTAGAATCATCATACCTGAATCCACTCATTATGCTGCTACGGGCCTGATGACATAGATTTCATTGCTGAGTGATATTGCATTGTACGTAAGTACCACAACTTCTTTATCCATTACTCACTTTCTGTGATATTGAACTTGTACCGTAAACGAGGTTCTTGTAAACAGAGCCGTCCCAAACTTTGGGGTGGCTGTGTCTTTTTGATTTTAATTTCCCTAAGCTATAGGACCATAAGTGGAAGTGCCCTAGGCTCTGTTGCTTTGTTTTTTAGATGTTTCAGGAAACACCATACACTTCTCCCGAGTGGCTGTTGGCAATTTACATCCCGCCCATCAGCATAACAAGGCTCCCAGTTCTCCATGGCCTGTCCTGCCTTCTGGATTTTACACTTTTTTCAGATGGCCCTTTTGACCGGGGGGAAGTGAGACTTCATTGTAGTGCAGATTTCCTTTGCAAGCTTGCTTGGTTGGCCAAAAAGGGCGTATGCGTTTTTTCCTGAATATATTCAGGAAAAAACGCATACGCCCTTTTTGGCCAAGTGCATCATTGTGGACGTTCTGCCTCTTTTCCTATGCTTTAACTGCAATTCCAGTCTACCTCCTGAAATCGGTTTCCTGCAATTCTGCCCCGCTTTCAAGTCCTCTTGGCAGCCTTACTTCAGTATATTTTTGGACGATAGCTGTCATTTGTAACTCTGCAGGTTTGTGAATTACAGTGCCCCTGAGCTCCTTTCTTCAACTCGCTTTCTTGTGAGCTGGTCGCAACACCGCAGGATTGCTTCAGGCCCTAATCTGGTTCCGGCACGGCATGCTGAGCCTTTGGTTAATTCCTCTTCCTGGTGGGAAATGAGAGTTAAATTTGCCCGTCCAGACACCTCCAGCTAGTCTCTCATTGGTTCTCCCTATTCCTGTTCATCTTCCGCAGAAATTGCAAACTGGGCCAAACAGGAGGTTAAAGGCACTGACTCTCCAAGTCGGGAGAGTGTTAGTAAAGCATCTGGAATGTTGCACCCGAGTACCAGGGGACGACAACTGAGACATATTTGAACACGTCTCCCGATCGCACAGTGGATTATACTCTGGGTTCCACATGCATGTTTTAGCTGAAGGAAGAATCCCTTAAACCTGGAGAGTTGAGACCCGTGGAATGGGTACCATGCAATATGACTTCAAAGGGTCTTCATTTGCTCACCGAACCTCTCCAATCCTATCACTGCTGCGTTTATGCCCCTGTACACACGCTTGATTCTCTTTCGGAGACATAGCAATCCATAGGTTTTAAGATACTTACTAGTCAGGTACATTCTTAGGCGTTTAATATGGGGTGTTGAGTCCATTTCGTTGAGCAAGGAGTAGCTCTTGTCTATTCCATATTTGGCTTAAGGAACTTTATCTGTGTTCATTACAATCTCTGGTTTTAGGCAGCACCCCAACTCACCTTTCCCCTTAGCAAGCATAAGTTGGTTTTCTAAATTTGAGACCCTGTTCTGTTTTGTCATTCAGTTCCTGTGTAGCCAAGTTTACATTCCGTGTATTAGTGATATCTTATGATGTTTCTTTTTCTGTGTGACTTATTTCAGTTAGAATCATCATACCTGAATCCACTCATTATGCTGCTACGGGCCTGATGACATAGATTTCATTGCTGAGTGATATTGCATTGTACGTAAGTACCACAACTTCTTTATCCATTACTCACTTTCTGCGATATTGAACTTGTACCGTAAACGAGGTTCTTGTAAACAGAGCCGTCCCAAACTTTGGGGTGGCTGTGTCTTTTTGATTTTAATTTCCCTAAGCTATAGGACCATAAGTGGAAGTGCCCTAGGCTCTGTTGCTTTGTTTTTTAGATGTTTCAGGAAACACCATACACTTCTCCCGAGTGGCTGTTGGCAATTTACATCCCGCCCATCAGCATAACAAGGCTCCCAGTTCTCCATGGCCTGTCCTGCCTTCTGGATTTTACACTTTTTTCAGATGGCCCTTTTGACAGGGGGGAAGTGAGACTTCATTGTAGTGCAGATTTCCTTTGCAAGCATGCTTGGTTGGCCAAAAAGGGCGTATGCGTTTTTTCCTGAATATATTCAGGAAAAAACGCATACGCCCTTTTTGGCCAAGTGCATCATTGTGGACGTTCTGCCTCTTTTCCTATGCTTTAACTGCAATTCCAGTCTACCTCCTGAAATCGGTTTCCTGCAATTCTGCCCCGCTTTCAAGTCCTCTTGGCAGCCTTACTTCAGTATATTTTTGGACGATAGCTGTCATTTGTAACTCTGCATGTTTGTGAATTACAGTGCCCCTGAGCTCCTTTCTTCAACTCGCTTTCTTGTGAGCTGGTCGCAACACCGCAGGATTGCTTCAGGCCCTAATCTGGTTCCGGCACGGCACGCTGAGCCTTTGGTTAATTCCTCTTCCTGGTGGGAAATGAGAGTTAAATTTGCTCGTCCAGACACCTCCAGCTAGTCTCTCATTGGTTCTCCCTATTCCTGTTCATCTTCCGCAGAAATTGCAAACTGGGCCAAACAGGAGGTTAAAGGCACTGACTCTCCAAGTCGGGAGAGTGTTAGTAAAGCGTCTGGAATGTTGCACCCGAGTACCAGGGGACGACAACTGAGACATATTTGAACACGTCTCCCGATCGCACAGTGGATCATACTCTGGGTTCCACATGCATGTTTTAGCTGAAGGAAGAATCCCTTAAACCTGGAGAGTTGAGACCCGTGGAATGGGTACCATGCAATATGACTTCAAAGGGTCTTCATTTGCTCACCGAACCTCTCCAATCCTATCACTGCTGTGTTATTGCCCCTGTACACATGCTTGATTCTCTTTCGGAGACATAGCAATCCATAGGTTTTAAGATACTTACTAGTCAGGTACATTCTTAGGCGTTTAATATGGGGTGTTGAGTCCATTTCGTTGAGCAAGGAGTAGCTCTTGTCTATTCCATATTTGGCTTAAGGAACTTTATCTGTGTTCATTACAATCTCTGGTTTTAGGCAGCACCCCAACTCACCTTTCCCCTTAGCAAGCATAAGTTGGTTTTCTAAATTTGAGACCCTGTTCTGTTTTGTCATTCAGTTCCTGTGTAGCCAAGTTTACATTCCGTGTATTAGTGATATCTTATGATGTTTCTTTTTCTGTGTGACTTATTTCAGTTAGAATCATCATACCTGAATCCACTCATTATGCTGCTACGGGCCTGATGACATAGATTTCATTGCTGAGTGATATTGCATTGTACGTAAGTACCACAACTTCTTTATCCATTACTCACTTTCTGCGATATTGAACTTGTACCGTAAACGAGGTTCTTGTAAACAGAGCCGTCCCAAACTTTGGGGTGGCTGTGTCTTTTTGATTTTAATTTCCCTAAGCTATAGGACCATAAGTGGAAGTGCCCTAGGCTCTGTTGCTTTGTTTTTTAGATGTTTCAGGAAACACCATACACTTCTCCCGAGTGGCTGTTGGCAATTTACATCCCGCCCATCAGCATAACAAGGCTCCCAGTTCTCCATGGCCTGTCCTGCCTTCTGGATTTTACACTTTTTTCAGATGGCCCTTTTGACAGGGGGGAAGTGAGACTTCATTGTAGTGCAGATTTCCTTTGCAAGCATGCTTGGTTGGCCAAAAAGGGCGTATGCGTTTTTTCCTGAATATATTCAGGAAAAAACGCATACGCCCTTTTTGGCCAAGTGCATCATTGTGGACGTTCTGCCTCTTTTCCTATGCTTTAACTGCAATTCCAGTCTACCTCCTGAAATCGGTTTCCTGCAATTCTGCCCCGCTTTCAAGTCCTCTTGGCAGCCTTACTTCAGTATATTTTTGGACGATAGCTGTCATTTGTAACTCTGCAGGTTTGTGAATTACAGTGCCCCTGAGCTCCTTTCTTCAACTCGCTTTCTTGTGAGCTGGTCGCAACACCGCAGGATTGCTTCAGGCCCTAATCTGGTTCCGGCACGGCACGCTGAGCCTTTGGTTAATTCCTCTTCCTGGTGGGAAATGAGAGTTAAATTTGCTCGTCCAGACACCTCCAGCTAGTCTCTCATTGGTTCTCCCTATTCCTGTTCATCTTCCGCAGAAATTGCAAACTGGGCCAAACAGGAGGTTAAAGGCACTGACTCTCCAAGTCGGGAGAGTGTTAGTAAAGCGTCTGGAATGTTGCACCCGAGTACCAGGGGACGACAACTGAGACATATTTGAACACGTCTCCCGATCGCACAGTGGATCATACTCTGGGTTCCACATGCATGTTTTAGCTGAAGGAAGAATCCCTTAAACCTGGAGAGTTGAGACCCGTGGAATGGGTACCATGCAATATGACTTCAAAGGGTCTTCATTTGCTCACCGAACCTCTCCAATCCTATCACTGCTGTGTTATTGCCCCTGTACACATGCTTGATTCTCTTTCGGAGACATAGCAATCCATAGGTTTTAAGATACTTACTAGTCAGGTACATTCTTAGGCGTTTAATATGGGGTGTTGAGTCCATTTCGTTGAGCAAGGAGTAGCTCTTGTCTATTCCATATTTGGCTTAAGGAACTTTATCTGTGTTCATTACAATCTCTGGTTTTAGGCAGCACCCCAACTCACCTTTCCCCTTAGCAAGCATAAGTTGGTTTTCTAAATTTGAGACCCTGTTCTGTTTTGTCATTCAGTTCCTGTGTAGCCAAGTTTACATTCCGTGTATTAGTGATATCTTATGATGTTTCTTTTTCTGTGTGACTTATTTCAGTTAGAATCATCATGCCTGAATCCACTCATTATGCTGCTACGGGCCTGATGACATAGATTTCATTGCTGAGTGATATTGCATTGTACGTAAGTACCACAACTTCTTTATCCATTACTCACTTTCTGTGATATTGAACTTGTACCGTAAACGAGGTTCTTGTAAACAGAGCCATCCCAAACTTTGGGGTGGCTGTGTCTTTTTGATTTTAATTTCCCTAAGCTATAGGACCATAAGTGGAAGTGCCCTAGGCTCTGTTGCTTTGTTTTTTAGATGTTTCAGGAAACACCATACACTTCTCCCGAGTGGCTGTTGGCAATTTACATCCCGCCCATCAGCATAAAAAGGCTCCCAGTTCTCCATGGCCTGTCCTGCCTTCTGGATTTTACACTTTTTTCAGATGGCCCTTTTGACCGGGGGGAAGTGAGACTTCATTGTAGTGCAGATTTCCTTTGCAAGCTTGCTTGGTTAGCCAAAAAGTGCGTATGCGTTTTTTCCTGAATATATTCAGGAAAAAACGCATACGCCCTTTTTGGCCAAGTGCATCATTGTGGACGTTCTGCCTCTTTTCCTATGCTTTAACTGCAATTCCAGTCTACCTCCTGAAATCGGTTTCCTGCAATTCTGCCCCGCTTTCAAGTCCTCTTGGCAGCCTTACTTCAGTATATTTTTGGACGATAGCTGTCATTTGTAACTCTGCAGGTTTGTGAATTACAGTGCCCCTGAGCTCCTTTCTTCAACTCGCTTTCTTGTGAGCTGGTCGCAACACCGCAGGATTGCTTCAGGCCCTAATCTGGTTCCGGCACGGCACGCTGAGCCTTTGGTTAATTCCTCTTCCTGGTGGGAAATGAGAGTTAAATTTGCCCGTCCAGACACCTCCAGCTAGTCTCTCATTGGTTCTCCCTATTCCTGTTCATCTTCCGCAGAAATTGCAAACTGGGCCAAACAGGAGGTTAAAGGCACTGACTCTCCAAGTCGGGAGAGTGTTAGTAAAGCGTCTGGAATGTTGCACCCGAGTACCAGGGGACGAGAACTGAGACATATTTGAACACGTCTCCCGATCGCACAGTGGATCATACTCTGGGTTCCACATGCATGTTTTAGCTGAAGGAAGAATCCCTTAAACCTGGAGAGTTGAGACCCGTGGAATGGGTACCATGCAATATGACTTCAAAGGGTCTTCATTTGCTCACCGAACCTCTCCAATCCTATCACTGCTGCGTTTATGCCCCTGTACACATGCTTGATTCTCTTTCAGAGACATAGCAATCCATAGGTTTTAAGATACTTACTAGTCAGGTACATTCTTAGGCGTTTAATATGGGGTGTTGAGTCCATTTCGTTGAGCAAGGAGTAGCTCTTGTCCATTCCATATTTGGCTTAAGGAACTTTATCTGTGTTCATTACAATCTCTGGTTTTAGGCAGCACCCCAACTCACCTTTCCCCTTAGCAAGCATAAGTTGGTTTTCTAAATTTGAGACCCTGTTCTGTTTTGTCATTCAGTTCCTGTGTAGCCAAGTTTACATTCCGTGTATTAGTGATATCTTATGATGTTTCTTTTTCTGTGTGACTTATTTCAGTTAGAATCATCATACCTGAATCCACTCATTATGCTGCTACGGGCCTGATGACATAGATTTCATTGCTGAGTGATATTGCATTGTACGTAAGTACCACAACTTCTTTATCCATTACTCACTTTCTGTGATATTGAACTTGTACCGTAAACGAGGTTCTTGTAAACAGAGCCGTCCCAAACTTTGGGGTGGCTGTGTCTTTTTGATTTTAATTTCCCTAAGCTATAGGACCATAAGTGGAAGTGCCCTAGGCTCTGTTGCTTTGTTTTTTAGATGTTTCAGGAAACACCATACACTTCTCCCGAGTGGCTGTTGGCAATTTACATCCCGCCCATCAGCATAACAAGGCTCCCAGTTCTCCATGGCCTGTCCTGCCTTCTGGATTTTACACTTTTTTCAGATGGCCCTTTTGACCGGGGGGAAGTGAGACTTCATTGTAGTGCAGATTTCCTTTGCAAGCTTGCTTGGTTGGCCAAAAAGGGCGTATGCGTTTTTTCCTGAATATATTCAGGAAAAAACGCATACGCCCTTTTTGGCCAAGTGCATCATTGTGGACGTTCTGCCTCTTTTCCTATGCTTTAACTGCAATTCCAGTCTACCTCCTGAAATCGGTTTCCTGCAATTCTGCCCCGCTTTCAAGTCCTCTTGGCAGCCTTACTTCAGTATATTTTTGGACGATAGCTGTCATTTGTAACTCTGCAGGTTTGTGAATTACAGTGCCCCTGAGCTCCTTTCTTCAACTCGCTTTCTTGTGAGCTGGTCGCAACACCGCAGGATTGCTTCAGGCCCTAATCTGGTTCCGGCACGGCACGCTGAGCCTTTGGTTAATTCCTCTTCCTGGTGGGAAATGAGAGTTAAATTTGCCCGTCCAGACACCTCCAGCTAGTCTCTCATTGGTTCTCCCTATTCCTGTTCATCTTCCGCAGAAATTGCAAACTGGGCCAAACAGGAGGTTAAAGGCACTGACTCTCCAAGTCGGGAGAGTGTTAGTAAAGCGTCTGGAATGTTGCACCCGAGTACCATGGGACGAGAACTGAGACATATTTGAACACGTCTCCCGATCGCACAGTGGATTATACTCTGGGTTCCACATGCATGTTTTAGCTGAAGGAAGAATCCCTTAAACCTGGAGAGTTGAGACCCGTGGAATGGGTACCATGCAATATGACTTCAAAGGGTCTTCATTTGCTCACCGAACCTCTCCAATCCTATCACTGCTGCGTTTATGCCCCTGTACACACGCTTGATTCTCTTTCGGAGACATAGCAATCCATAGGTTTTAAGATACTTACTAGTCAGGTACATTCTTAGGCGTTTAATATGGGGTGTTGAGTCCATTTCGTTGAGCAAGGAGTAGCTCTTGTCTATTCCATATTTGGCTTAAGGAAGTTTATCTGTGTTCATTACAATCTCTGGTTTTAGGCAGCACCCCAACTCACCTTTCCCCTTAGCAAGCATAAGTTGGTTTTCTAAATTTGAGACCCTGTTCTGTTTTGTCATTCAGTTCCTGTGTAGCCAAGTTTACATTCCGTGTATTAGTGATATCTTATGATGTTTCTTTTTCTGTGTGACTTATTTCAGTTAGAATCATCATACCTGAATCCACTCATTATGCTGCTACGGGCCTGATGACATAGATTTCATTGCTGAGTGATATTGCATTGTACGTAAGTACCACAACTTCTTTATCCATTACTCACTTTCTGCGATATTGAACTTGTACCGTAAACGAGGTTCTTGTAAACAGAGCCGTCCCAAACTTTGGGGTGGCTGTGTCTTTTTGATTTTAATTTCCCTAAGCTATAGGACCATAAGTGGAAGTGCCCTAGGCTCTGTTGCTTTGTTTTTTAGATGTTTCAGGAAACACCATACACTTCTCCCGAGTGGCTGTTGGCAATTTACATCCCGCCCATCAGCATAACAAGGCTCCCAGTTCTCCATGGCCTGTCCTGCCTTCTGGATTTTACACTTTTTTCAGATGGCCCTTTTGACCGGGGGGAAGTGAGACTTCATTGTAGTGCAGATTTCCTTTGCAAGCTTGCTTGGTTGGCCAAAAAGGGCGTATGCGTTTTTTCCTGAATATATTCAGGAAAAAACGCATACGCCCTTTTTGGCCAAGTGCATCATTGTGGACGTTCTGCCTCTTTTCCTATGCTTTAACTGCAATTCCAGTCTACCTCCTGAAATCGGTTTCCTGCAATTCTGCCCCGCTTTCAAGTCCTCTTGGCAGCCTTACTTCAGTATATTTTTGGACGATAGCTGTCATTTGTAACTCTGCAGGTTTGTGAATTACAGTGCCCCTGAGCTCCTTTCTTCAACTCGCTTTCTTGTGAGCTGGTCGCAACACCGCAGGATTGCTTCAGGCCCTAATCTGGTTCCGGCACGGCACGCTGAGCCTTTGGTTAATTCCTCTTCCTGGTGGGAAATGAGAGTTAAATTTGCCCGTCCAGACACCTCCAGCTAGTCTCTCATTGGTTCTCCCTATTCCTGTTCATCTTCCGCAGAAATTGCAAACTGGGCCAAACAGGAGGTTAAAGGCACTGACTCTCCAAGTCGGGAGAGTGTTAGTAAAGCGTCTGGAATGTTGCACCCGAGTACCAGGGGACGAGAACTGAGACATATTTGAACACGTCTCCCGATCGCACAGTGGATCATACTCTGGGTTCCACATGCATGTTTTAGCTGAAGGAAGAATCCCTTAAACCTGGAGAGTTGAGACCCGTGGAAAGGGTACCATGCAATATGACTTCAAAGGGTCTTCATTTGCTCACCGAACCTCTCCAATCCTATCACTGCTGCGTTTATGCCCCTGTACACACGCTTGATTCTCTTTCGGAGACATAGCAATCCATAGGTTTTAAGATACTTACTAGTCAGGTACATTCTTAGGCGTTTAATATGGGGTGTTGAGTCCATTTCGTTGAGCAAGGAGTAGCTCTTTTCTATTCTATATTTGGCTTAAGGAACTTTATCTGTGTTCATTTCAATCTCTGGTTTTAGGCAGCACCCCAACTCACCTTTCCCCTTAGCAAGCATAAGTTGGTTTTCTAAATTTGAGACCCTGTTCTGTTTTGTCATTCAGTTCCTGTGTAGCCAAGTTTACATTCCGTGTATTAGTGATATCTTATGATGTTTCTTTTTCTGTGTGACTTATTTCAGTTAGAATCATCATACCTGAATCCACTCATTATGCTGCTACGGGCCTGATGACATAGATTTCATTGCTGAGTGATATTGCATTGTACGTAAGTACCACAACTTCTTTATCCATTACTCACTTTCTGCGATATTGAACTTGTACCGTAAACGAGGTTCTTGTAAACAGAGCCGTCCCAAACTTTGGGGTGGCTGTGTCTTTTTGATTTTAATTTCCCTAAGCTATAGGACCATAAGTGGAAGTGCCCTAGGCTCTGTTGCTTTGTTTTTTAGATGTTTCAGGAAACACCATACACTTCTCCCGAGTGGCTGTTGGCAATTTACATCCCGCCCATCAGCATAAAAAGGCTCCCAGTTCTCCATGGCCTGTCCTGCCTTCTGGATTTTACACTTTTTTCAGATGGCCCTTTTGACCGGGGGGAAGTGAGACTTCATTGTAGTGCAGATTTCCTTTGCAAGCTTGCTTGGTTGGCCAAAAAGGGCGTATGCGTTTTTTCCTGAATATATTCAGGAAAAAACGCATACGCCCTTTTTGGCCAAGTGCATCATTGTGGACGTTCTGCCTCTTTTCCTATGCTTTAACTGCAATTCCAGTCTACCTCCTGAAATCGGTTTCCTGCAATTCTGCCCCGCTTTCAAGTCCTCTTGGCAGCCTTACTTCAGTATATTTTTGGACGATAGCTGTCATTTGTAACTCTGCAGGTTTGTGAATTACAGTGCCCCTGAGCTCCTTTCTTCAACTCGCTTTCTTGTGAGCTGGTCGCAACACCGCAGGATTGCTTCAGGCCCTAATCTGGTTCCGGCACGGCATGCTGAGCCTTTGGTTAATTCCTCTTCCTGGTGGGAAATGAGAGTTAAATTTGCCCGTCCAGACACCTCCAGCTAGTCTCTCATTGGTTCTCCCTATTCCTGTTCATCTTCCGCAGAAATTGCAAACTGGGCCAAACAGGAGGTTAAAGGCACTGACTCTCCAAGTCGGGAGAGTGTTAGTAAAGCGTCTGGAATGTTGCACCCGAGTACCATGGGACGAGAACTGAGACATATTTGAACACGTCTCCCGATCGCACAGTGGATCATACTCTGGGTTCCACATGCATGTTTTAGCTGAAGGAAGAATCCCTTAAACCTGGAGAGTTGAGACCCGTGGAAGGGGTATCATGCAATATGACTTCAAAGGGTCTTCATTTGCTCACCGAACCTCTCCAATCCTATCACTGCTGCGTTTATGCCCCTGTACACACGCTTGATTCTCTTTCGGAGACATAGCAATCCATAGGTTTTAAGATACTTACTACTCAGGTACATTCTTAGGCGTTTAATATGGGGTGTTGAGTCCATTTCGTTGAGCAAGGAGTAGCTCTTGTCTATTCCATATTTGGCTTAAGGAACTTTATCTGTGTTCATTTCAATCTCTGGTTTTAGGCAGCACCCCAACTCACCTTTACCCTTAGCAAGCATAAGTTGGTTTTCTAAATTTGAGACCCTGTTCTGTTTTGTAATTCAGTTCCTGTGTAGCCAAGTTTACATTCCGTGTATTAGTGGTATCTTATGATGTTTCTTTTTCTGTGTGACTTATTTCAGTTAGAATCATCATACCTGAATCCACTCATTATGCTGCTACGGGCCTGATGACATAGATTTCATTGCTGAGTGATATTGCATTGTACGTAAGTACCACAACTTCTTTATCCATTACTCACTTTCTGCGATATTGAACTTGTACCGTAAACGAGGTTCTTGTAAACAGAGCCGTCCCAAACTTTGGGGTGGCTGTGTCTTTTTGATTTTAATTTCCCTAAGCTATAGGACCATAAGTGGAAGTGCCCTAGGCTCTGTTGCTTTGTTTTTTAGATGTTTCAGGAAACACCATACACTTCTCCCGAGTGGCTGTTGGCAATTTACATCCCGCCCATCAGCATAACAAGGCTCCCAGTTCTCCATGGCCTGTCCTGCCTTCTGGATTTTACACTTTTTTCAGATGGCCCTTTTGACCGGGGGGAAGTGAGACTTCATTGTAGTGCAGATTTCCTTTGCAAGCTTGCTTGGTTGGCCAAAAAGGGCGTATGCGTTTTTTCCTGAATATATTCAGGAAAAAACGCATACGCCCTTTTTAGCCAAGTGCATCATTGTGGACGTTCTGCCTCTTTTCCTATGCTTTAACTGCAATTCCAGTCTACCTCCTGAAATCGGTTTCCTGCAATTCTGCCCCGCTTTCAAGTCCTCTTGGCAGCCTTACTTCAGTATATTTTTGGACGATAGCTGTCATTTATAACTCTGCAGGTTTGTGAATTACAGTGCCCCTGAGCTCCTTTCTTCAACTCGCTTTCTTGTGAGCTGGTCGCAACACCGCAGGATTGCTTCAGGCCCTAAACTGGTTCCGGCACGGCACGCTGAGCCTTTGGTTAATTCCTCTTCCTGGTGGGAAATGAGAGTTAAATTTGCCCGTCCAGACACCTCCAGCTAGTCTCTCATTGGTTCTCCCTATTCCTGTTCATCTTCCGCAGAAATTGCAAACTGGGCCAAACAGGAGGTTAAAGGCACTGACTCTCCAAGTCGGGAGAGTGTTAGTAAAGCGTCTGGAATGTTGCACCCGAGTACCAGGGGACGAGAACTGAGACATATTTGAACACGTCTCCCGATCGCACCGTGGATCATACTCTGGGTTCCACATGCATGTTTTAGCTGAAGGAAGAATCCCTTAAACCTGGAGAGTTGAGACCCGTGGAATGGGTACCATGCAATATGACTTCAAAGGGTCTTCATTTGCTCACTGAAACTCTCCAATCCTATCACTGCTGCGTTTATGCCCCTGTACACACGCTTGATTCTCTTTCGGAGACATAGCAATCCATAGCGTTTAAGATAGTTACTAGTCAGGTACATTCTTAGGCGTTTAATATGGGGTGTTGAGTCCATTTCGTTGAGCAAGGAGTAGCTCTTATCTATTACATATTTGGCTTAAGGAACTTTATCTGTGCTCATTTCAATCTCTGGTTTTAGGCAGCACCCCAACTCACCTTTCCCCTTAGCAAGCATAAGTTGGTTTTCTAAATTTGAGACCCTGTTCTGTTTTGTAATTCAGTTCCTGTGTAGCCAAGTTTACATTCCGTGTATTAGTGATATCTTATGATGTTTCTTTTTCTGTGTGACTTATTTCAGTTAGAATCATCATACCTGAATCCATTCATTAAGCTGCTATGGGCCTGATGACATAGATTTCATTGCTGAGTGATATTGCATTGTACGTAAGTACCACAACTTCTTTATCCATTACTCACTTTCTGCGATATTGAACTTGTACCGTAAACGAGGTTCTTGTAAACAGAGCCGTCCCAAACTTTGGGGTGGCTGTGTCTTTTTGATTTTAATTTCCCTAAGCTATAGGACCATAAGTGGAAGTGCCCTAGGCTCTGTTGCTTTGTTTTTTAGATGTTTCAGGAAACACCATACACTTCTCCCGAGTGGCTGTTGGCAATTTACATCCCGCCCATCAGCATAACAAGGCTCCCAGTTCTCCATGGCCTGTCCTGCCTTCTGGATTTTACACTTTTTTCAGATGGCCCTTTTGACAGGGGGGAAGTGAGACTTCATTGTAGTGCAGATTTCCTTTGCAAGCATGCTTGGTTGGCCAAAAAGGGGGTATGCGTTTTTTCCTGAATATATTCAGGAAAAAACGCATACGCCCTTTTTGGCCAAGTGCATCATTGTGGACGTTCTGCCTCTTTTCCTATGCTTTAACTGCAATTCCAGTCTACCTCCTGAAATCGGTTTCCTGCAATTCTGCCCCGCTTTCAAGTCCTCTTGGCAGCCTTACTTCAGTATATTTTTGGACGATAGCTGTCATTTGTAACTCTGCAGGTTTGTGAATTACAGTGCCCCTGAGCTCCTTTCTTCAACTCGCTTTCTTGTGAGCTGGTCGCAACACCGCAGGATTGCTTCAGGCCCTAATCTGGTTCCGGCACGGCACACAGAGCCTTTGGTTAATTCCTCTTCCTGGTGGGAAATGAGAGTTAAATTTGCCCGTCCAGACACCTCCAGCTAGTCTCTCATTGGTTCTCCCTATTCCTGTTCATCTTCCGCAGAAATTGCAAACTGGGCCAAACAGGAGGTTAAAGGCACTGACTCTCCAAGTCGGGAGAGTGTTAGTAAAGCGTCTGGAATGTTGCACCCGAGTACCATGGGACGAGAACTGAGACATATTTGAACACGTCTCCCGATCGCACAGTGGATCATACTCTGGGTTCCACATGC